>NC_090766.1:49993554-50078554 GCF_036898095.1 Palaemon carinicauda | reverse complement strand
TCAAGTTCCCTTAGTGCTAATTATTGAGTTTCCTTAATGCTAATAATTGAGTCTCCTTAGCGATTCATAAAGGGAATGAGAATTATTGAAGGTTCTTTGGTTATTCATTATTTTAGATATGGATGAAACCGAATACCAGATGACTAGATTATTGTAACACAAAATGATATGTCAGACTCGTCTGGAACTCGGCACCATCTTTAGATATAAATTTTGTTTTTTGACTGCATTTAATCGTAAGGGTTTAAAGGCTACAGTATTAGATGTCTCTTTAGTAAAAAGGTAAAAAATTTCATGAAAGATTTGTTTGCAAATATCATCTGAGGTGAATTGATTAGGACTTTGGAATATCCTTTACTATTAAGATCTTATGAAACCAGTGTCTTCTTATATATATATATATATATATATATATATATATATATATATATATATATATATATATAAATATATATATATATATGTGAATATATATAAATATATATATATGTGAATATATATATAGATATATATATGTATATATATATAGATATATATATGTATATATATATATATATATTATATATATATATATATATATATATATATATATATATATATATATATATATATATGTGTGTGTGTGTGCGTGGGTGTGTGTGTTTGTGTTTGTGTGTGTATCATCATCATCATCATCAACCGTAACTATTCGACTGCAGGACAAAGGCCTCAGACATTGCCAGTGCCTTCTTATATATATATATATATATATATATATATATATATATATATATATATATATATATATTTTATGTGTGTGTGTCATCATCATCATCAGCCGTAACTATTCGACTGAAGGAGAACGGCCTCAGACATATCCTTCCTTATCTTTCTATGCAAATCTATACCCTCAAACTTTCTTAGTTCGTCAATCCATCGTCTTCTCTTCCTTTATCTGCTTCTTTTGCAATCTCTAGGGACCCATTCTGTTATTTTTTAATGTTCATCTATTATCTGTCGTTCTCATTATATGCCCATGTCCATTTCTTTTTCTTACATGTTGATAGAATATCCTCTACTTAAGTTTGCTTTTATATTGATGTTTGTCTTATTATTTTCTATTGTTATTTACATTATATACATTGGTTTATTCTTATGGCTTCCCAATCAAGCTGATATATAACGCATATTTATTATTATTATTATTATTATTATTATTATTAATTGCTAAGCTACAACCCTAGTTGGAAAAGCAGGATGCTATAAGCCCAGGGGCTCCAACAGGGAAAATAGCCCGGTGAGGAAAGGAAACAAGGACAAAATGAATATTTTAAGAATAATATTAAAATAAATATCTCCTATATAAACTATAAAAACTTTAACAAAACAATAGGAAGAGAAATTTGATAGAATAGTCATTGTCATTTGCTATGTGAATTTTCATTCCTTTCCTCTTTTAATTACAGGACCAACATGTGGGTTATCTTCGCACGACAACATCCTTCTTCAAGGTAAGTTATAAATGTCTGATCTTTAGTACATTGTCATATGAAACGCACATTACAATTTGAATATCTTCCGGTTTGATGCCTAACAACGCGTTCAAGGTGTTTGATTTCGTGTCTATGTGATTTATGTAATAAACGAAATTCCTAATGATAGAGTGGCAGTCATTAGATTCTTCCTGCCTTTGGTGTGGCTCCATTTTTATTTCGCTGTATTAGGCTATTCTCATTATCGGTATGATTTCCATGGAAGTCGTTGTAATTGTTAATATCATTGTATCATGTGAGAGTCAATGTAACTCTTGTTGTTATCAGTGTTACTTGTTAACGTCAGTGTAATTCCTGTTGATATCAGTGCGACTCCTGTTGATATCGGTGCAAATCCTGTTAATATCGGTGCAACTCCTGTTAATATCGGTGCAAATCCTGTTATCGGTGCAATTCCTGTTGATATTGGTGTAATTCGTGTTAATATCGGTGCAATTCCTATTGATATTGTTGCAATTCGTGTTGATTTTAGTGAAACCCATGTTAATATCGGTATTATTCCTGTTAGCATAGGTGTAACTCCTGATAATATAATATAATGTTTCCTGTTTATTTAGATGTAATTCATGTTGGTATCGACACTTTTATTATATTTTGGTTTTTGAATTACCTTTTGTTCATCTACAAGATTTTTTTTTTTTGGTATCACTAAATACGTGTGGCATGCCGGTGTTTGATCCTTTATTTTGAAATGGGATTTTGACTGAATTACAAATACGTAGAGATAGTGAATGTTCGAAATATCTCTAAAATAATGCTTTTGAATAGAATAATGTTGTTTATGATTTTAAGTCCTCCTTGGATTGATGCTAATTCCAATGATTTCTTAGCAGGTTGTCCTAAGTCTGACATTAGAGGTTAAACGTGGCTTATTGTACTTGATTTGTCTTGAATTCTATTTTTTAACCCCCCCTTTTTTATCTTTACTTTTTTCCCGTTGTGGACTGTTCTCGCAATAGGGTTCCTCGGGCTCTTTTTATTATGTATTTCTATTATTCTTCTTACACATGTCAATTCTAAATTTCATGTGTAATTCCTTGCATTTTAAATTAGTTTATTTATATCGCAAGACGAAGTCTGAATCTATATGGTGGTGTTTTATATAAGCTTAAGACTTTTCCCAAGGAAACGTAAATGGAATCTCTCTTCCAAACTATATATATATATATATATATATATATATATATATATATATATATATATATATATATATAATGTATATATATTGAATATTAAATATTTAATGTATATCTATATAAATAGATATGTATACTATATGTATTCAGTCTTATTAATTCAGGTTTCCAGTTCTCAAGCCTTTCTTTAATTCAAGAGACACATAGCACCGTAATAATAAGGTCATAAGAAATATTTGTGTATTTAATTGCGAAATTTCCTGTTTTTCTTAATTATATACTTGTAATGAAATGACTCTTCACATCATTGATGTATTAGCAATGACACTGAGTGATACCCGACAACTTTTACCTATCGTTGAATTTGTTTAAGCAAAGCTGTGAGCTGACAATCTTTATATATATATATATATATATATATATATATATATATATATATATATATATACATATATATGTATATATATATATATACTTATATATATATGTACATATATATATTTCTTTTGGGTTACGCTCAGGTCTCCTATAGTCAACTCTTTTTAGTGAGCCAGATTTGCAGCGACTCGCAAGGGTGCCCTTTTAGCTCGGAAAAGTTTCCTGATCGCTGGTTGGTTGGACAAGATGACTAACCAATCAGCGATCAGGAAACTTTCCCGAGCTAAAAGGGCACCGCTGCGAGTCAGTGCAAATGCGCCACATTAAAAAAAAAAATTAGTATAGTCCCTCAGATAGGATGAGAGGGAGTAGTCATATCCTGGTGTGTGAGGTGCGTGTGATCCTCTTGCGTCCCATCTTCCTCATTTCTAATTTGCCTTAAAGCATCCGTTCCTTCATCTCATTCTACAAAATTTGATGGAAGTTAAGTCAATAGTCCTTATGATTCGCCCTCGATTTTGATCAATAAAAATACAGCAGCATAGGTTGCGCATGTGTCATTTAATTTCTCATTCATCGCTCGTGACGTTGACTCGACTTTTGTTCAAGATTTTAACATTTTTAAGAAACAAAGATTATATGAATAATATTTAGTTCTATTTATCAAAGATTTTCACCTGATGATCTTTTTTTTTAGCATTAACTTAAATATTTTTCTTCCTAAATTTAGTCGGTCCAGCTCTGTAAGATTCGGGCTTTACTGATTGGGCTTATTACTCCTTTTAATAATAATAATGTCCTTAGGCTTCGTATTTTCTTCTTGAAATAAAAAGAATGTTTGTGGTGACCGGTGTGGTAACGTCCCTGACTGGTGATGGCCAAAATGGGGTTCGAGTCCCACTCAAACTCGTCAGTTCCTTTGGTCGCTGCAATCTCACCATCCTTGTGAGCTAAGGATGGGGGCGGGGGGATGGATTTGAAGGAGCCTATAGGGCTATCTGCCGAGTCATCAGCAGCCATTGCCTGGCCCTCCTTGGTCCTAACTTGTGTGGAGAGGGGGCTTGGGCGCTGATCATATGTATATGTAATCAAAAAAATGTTTGTGGTGACCGGTGTGGTAACGTCCCTGACTGGTGATGGCCAAAATGGGGTTCGAGTCCCACTCAAACTCGTCAGTTCCTTTGGTCGCTGCAATCTCACCATCCTTGTGAGCTAAGGATGGGGGCGGGGGGATGGATTTGAAGGAGCCTATAGGGCTATCTGCCGAGTCATCAGCAGCCATTGCCTGGCCCTCCTTGGTCCTAACTTGTGTGGAGAGGGGGCTTGGGCGCTGATCATATGTATATGTAATCAAAAAAATGTTTGTGGTGACCGGTGTGGTAACGTCCCTGACTGGTGATGGCCAAAATGGGGTTCGAGTCCCACTCAAACACGTTAGTTCCTTTGGTCGCTGCAATCTCACCATCCTTGTGAGCTAAGGATGGGGGGGGGGGGTGGATTTGGGGTAGCCTATAGGTCTATCTCCTGAGTCACCAGCAGCCATTGCCTGGCCCTCCTTGGTCCTAGCTTGTGTGGAGAGGGAGCTTGGGCGCTAATCATATGTATATGTGGTGAGTCTCAAGGGCATTGTTCTGCTCGATAGGGCAATGTCACTGTCCCTTGCCTCTGCCATTGATGATCTACCTTTAAACCTTTAAACTGGGGATTGAAAACCTTATTTTATAGATGATAAAACTATTTTCTCAGTGTCTGCAGCTGTGACGTTCGCTCCTGACGGATTCATTTCGAATTCCTGCGGGAACTTTTCATTTCTTCCAGACAATTCAGCTAGGAAATTCAACATTAAATTCAGCTTAATGCCCTTCGGGAGACGAATTCGAAAAAATTGGCTCGAAAGAAATGATTCAATATTGCCAGGCTGCTCAGGTACCAAGGAACCAGAAATTAAAAGAATTCTGGAGCGAGCCTTGACCCGAGAACCAAAAAAATCATAAATGTCATTTATTTAAAGGAAAAGTCGAGGGTTTGTGGTCTTTCATATATATCTAGCAGAGTTAGAACACGGATGCCATCGTATGCAGTTCAGAAATAGACTTAATTTAAGAAATGTTTTTATCTCTCATATATAACAAAGAGCAAGTGTGTGGCTACACACACACGCACACAGACACAGACACACACACACACACACATATATATATATATATATATATATATATATACATATATATATATATATTTATATATACTGTATATATACACACATATATATATATATATATATATATAGTGTATACTGTATATATATATATATGTATATATATACATATATATATATATATATGTATGTATATATATACATATATATATATATATATATGTATGTATATATATACATATATATATATATATATATATATGTATGTATATATACATATATATACATATATATATATATATATATATATATATATATATATATATATACATAGATAGATAGATAGATAGATCGATATATATCTTTCTGGTCACGCTCAACAGCATTGCCAGACGTATAACTACTCTGTCTCTCTCTCTGGTATGGGGGAGTAGTCATACTCTTTTAGGGAAGTTATCCCGAGAGGTACTTTCGGAAACCACAATCTCCCGCATATTGCCGAAACTGCCGTGTTGTAGTTAGGGGAGAAATTGGGAAGGGTTGACTATATGTGTGCGTGCATATCTATCTTATTCATTTAGGCGTCATTTTTGTAGGGTCACGTACACCATTACAGTGTAGTTATTGAACTGCAAGAAAGCATTATTGACGTTTTTCTAATTGTAACATAATTCTACTTATACCGTAAAAAATATTTTGCCGAATATCACATTTTATAGTAATTTCCTACATCACATGATTGAACAGTAAAAAATAAATGCTAACAACGTATTTGCCTATGAATTGCTAATTTGGAAATGGTTTAGAATAACTACATTGGAGTCAAAATAGAATTCAACACTGCTCATTTACGTACCAACTGCTTTTTTCTGCAACTAGCATATTTATTTAATTTCTCTGGGCAACAAAACTGTCATTGTGAGGTTAAAGGCCGTTCTTCAATGCCAGAGACAAGGGACGAGGGCTATGCCCTTACAGGACAAATCCCTGTAGACTGACCGTATATACACATGATCAGCGCCCAAGCCCCTCTCCATCTTAGCTAGGACAAGGGAGAGCCAGGCAATGGTTGCTGATGACTCAATAGGTAGATCTATAGGTTCCCATACCCCCATCTTTATCTCATAAGGATGGTGAGGTAGCAGCCACTACAAAAATAAGGATGGGGAGGTAGCAGACACTACAAGAATAATGATGGTGAGGTAGTAGACACTACAAAAATAAGGATGGGGAGGTAGCAGACACTGCAAAAATAAGGATGGTGAGGTAGCAGACACTACAAAAATAAGGATGGGGAGGTAGCAGACACTACAAGAATAAGGATGGTGAGGTAGCAGACACTACAAAAATAAGGATGGGGAGGTAGCAGACACTACAAGAATAAGGATGGGGAGGTAGCAGACACTACAAGAATAAGGATGGGAAGGTAGCAGACACTACAAAAATAAGGATGGTGAGGTAGCAGACACTACAAGAATAAGGATGGTGAGGTAGCAGACACTACAAAAATAAGGATGGGGAGGTAGCAGACACTACAAGAATAAGGATGGTGAGGTAGCAGACACTACAAAAATAAGGATGGGGAGGTAGCAGACACTACAAAAATAAGGATGGTGAGGTAGCAGCCACTACAAAAATAAGGATGGGGAGGTAGCAGACACTTCAAAAATAAGGATGGGCAGGTAGCAGACACTACAAAAATAAGGGTGGCGAGGTAGCAGACACTACAAGAATAAGGATGGTGAGGTAGCAGCCACTACAAAAATAAGGATGGGGAGGTAGCAGACACTACAAGAATAAGGATGGGGAGGTAGCAGACACTTCAAAAATAAGGATGGGGAGGTAGCAGACACTACAAAAATAATGGTGGGGAGGTATCAGACACTACAAAAATAATGGTGGGGAGGTAGCAGACACTACAAGAATAAGGATGGTGCGGTAGCAGCCACTACAAAAATAAGGATGGGGAGGTAGCAGACACTTCAAAAATAAGGATGGGGACGTAGTAGCCACTACAAAAATAAGGATGGGGAGGTAGCAGACACTTCAAAAATAAGGATGGGGACGTAGTAGACACTACAAAAATAAGGATGGGGAGGTAGTAGACACTACAAAAATAAGGATGGTGAGGTAGCAGCCACTACAAAAATAAGGATGGGGAGGTAGCAGACACTTCAAAAATAAGGATGGTGAGGTATTAGACACTACAAAAATAAGGATGGGGAGGTAGTAGACACTACAAAAATAAGGATGGTGAGGTAGCAACCACTACAAAAATAAGGATGGGGAGGTAGCAGACACTTCAAAAATAAGGATGGGGAGGTAGCAGTCACTACAAATATAAGGGTGGGGAGGAAGCAGACACTACAAGAATAAGGATGGTGAGGTAGCAGCCACTACAAAAATAAGGATGGTGAGGTAGCAGCCACTACAAAAATAAGGATGGGGAGGTAGCAGACACTTCAAAAATAAGGATGGGGAGGTAGCAGACACTACAAAAATAAGGATGGGGAGGTAGCAGACACTACAAGAATAAGGATGGTGAGGTAGCAACCACTACAAAAATAAGGATGGGGAGGTAGCAGACACTACAAGAATAAGGATGATGAGGTAGCAGACACTACAATAAGGATCGGGAGGTAGCAGCCACTTCAAAAATAAGGACGGGAAGGTAGCAGACACTACAAGAATAAGGATGGTGAAGTAGCAGACACTACAAGAACAAGGATGGTGAGGTAGTAGACACTACAAGAATAAGGATGGTGAGGTAGCAGACACTACAAAAATAAGGATGGGGAGGTAGCAGACACTACAAAAATAAGGATGGGGAGGTAGCAGACACTACAAGAATAAGGATGGTGAGGTAGCAACCACTACAAAAATAAGGATGGGGAGGTAGCAGACACTACAAGAATAAGGATGATGAGGTAGCAGACACTACAATAAGGATCGGGAGGTAGCAGCCACTTCAAAAATAAGGACGGGAAGGTAGCAGACACTACAAGAATAAGGATGGTGAAGTAGCAGACACTACAAGAACAAGGATGGTGAGGTAGTAGACACTACAAGAATAAGGATGGTGAGGTAGCAGACACTACAAAAATAAGGATGGGGAGGTAGCAGACACTACAAAAATAAGGATGGGGAGGTAGCAGACACTACAAGAATAAGGATGGTGAGGTAGCAACCACTACAAAAATAAGGATGGGGAGGTAGCAGACACTACAAGAATAAGGATGATGAGGTAGCAGACACTACAATAAGGATCGGGAGGTAGCAGCCACTTCAAAAATAAGGACGGGAAGGTAGCAGACACTACAAGAATAAGGATGGTGAAGTAGCAGACACTACAAGAACAAGGATGGTGAGGTAGTAGACACTACAAGAATAAGGATGGTGAGGTAGCAGACACTACAAGAATAAGGATGGTGAAGTAGCAGACACTACAAGAACAAGGATGGGGAGGTAGCAGCCACTACAAGAATAAGGATGGTGAAGTAGCAGACACTACAAGAAACTATCGAGCTTGAGCGGTTCTCGAACCCCAGTCCAGCAAATCGCCAGGGAGGGACTTTTCCAATAGGCTACCACAAGGAATGAACTTATTTGCAGAAGACGAAAATATCTTTTAAACTTGATTTGAAATATTCAGTAAAAGTAGGTTAGTGTTTTTTTATTTGAAGCAAAACGCGCTTTTTAATGTGTTATCTTGACTTTGCGCTTAATTAAGTGTATTCTATACGTAATTATCTGGATGGAATAAAGAGAACATTGTAAGAAGGAAAATAAGCTGAAAACCAAAGAAAGAAAAAGTGAACCTCAAACTAGTCTGAATGAGAAGTTTTTGAAAGTTTTTATTGAGAAAGTTTTTTATTTTTTTCTCACTTTCTTTCAACTGTTTACTGACGAATGGGTCTCAATATATATATATATATACATATATATATATATATATATATATATATATATATATATATATATATATATATATATATATATATATACACACACAAGTTTGCCGGTCCAGGGTTGGACTCCCGGCCGGTCACAAGCTCTTGTGTTTGTGTGATTTCGCCTGGGGCTCTGATCCCGAGGTCGCTAAGAGAATCCAGACATTAATGTATCAAAAATATATGGCTTATTTGAATATGGAAAAAACTAGTCTAAATGTGCAAAAATTTATATATATATATATAATGTATATATATATATATATGAGAGAGAGAGAGAGAGAGGATTGCAAATTTTTTACGAGGGGCCCTTTGGCAGATGATGTTAATTATTGTGGGAAAACTTCAAGGTATCTTAACAATTTCCGGCTGCTGTCTTTTCGGTCCTATTTTCGTAAATCTTGTTTGAATCAGCATGTTTTACACATCTGATTTTTCTGTTAGGTTTCTTTCAAAATTTGTTTTGTTTTCCCACAATTTGGCAAGTCCAAAAACTTGTTGTTTTATTTCTTATTTGATTGTATTAATGAAGTAACAGTTTTAATAGGCCTACACTTACGAAGATAATGGACCGATTATGCTTAAGGACACCTTAAAAATTTTCGTCACCTCTGTCGTATGGCTATTGTTCGTTTATTAAGTGCCGTTGATATCCTAACAGAACGGGCTCATAGTACACCACAAATTCGATTTTTGTTTTTACAATCATAAATTTTGTTAGGACCATCGTTCTGAATGTATGAATGAATAAATTTCCCCATCGACCATTATAGCTTTAGTAACTTTATCCACTTTCCTGGATCTGCCGTAATCACACATAAGGCATTTGATCGTTAACAAATAAGGAAATGTCCCTGCCTGGCGATATGTTAGACTGGGATTTTGAAACTCGATCAAGCTCGATGGTGTCTTGTAGTATCTGCAACCTCACCATCCTTGTGAGCTAAGGATGAAGGGTTTTGGGGAGCGTATAGGTGTACCTTCTGAGTCATCAACAGCCATTACCTGTTCCTTATCTTGGATGGAGAGGGAGCTTGGGCACTGATCATATATATACTTCGGATAGCTAGGTTGGTAGCGTCGCTTGCTTCTGTCTCAGAGGTCCCAAGTTCGGTCCCCGCCAAGGACGCGAATACCGTGAGACCTTCTACCAAGGTCTATAGATATATAGACCTTGCCTTCTACCGGGGGGGGGGTACTCCCCAGGGTGGCGCCTGGGGGGGGGGGGTTAGAGGGGACTAGTGATAGTCCCTGCTGGCTTATGTACGCCCAAGGAGAATGATGTAGATCGTCTCAGTGGAGTCCTAAAACCCGCAACTTGTTTTACTTTTTTTGAATGGCCAGTCTCTAGGGCCTTGTCCCTGGCCTCTGCCATTCATTAGCGAGCTTTAAACCTTAAAACTTTAAATTATCCAGTCTGGGATTGGTCCATGCATGGTAAACCAAACTCTGAAAAGAGGGGGTCTCTGCGGCATCAGGCGAGACCAATTTGCTATAATCATTTGTCCGGCCAACGGATTCTTGAATATATTTTTCGAGGGGAGGTCCCTGGTCCCGTAGCCTTAAGACCTAGTAATTTTCCGGAAGGCGGCGGAGTTGGTAGGCCTAACCAGAGAGGTCTTTAGCTTCTACATATTGCCGAGGGTGATTTCGAGGCAACTTTAATACAGGATAAGTATTTCGAGTCCTTTGGTAGATGGTTTGCGATTGGACACGGTTCATTCTGATGTCCAGGAGCACCCAGAAGCCGAAAGGCCTCAAGAACCCAGCGTCAGGTCATATATTCCATATTTAACGTGCTCTTTCCGGTTTGATAATTCATGAAATAATATTGAAGAATATATGTCTTGGATTTAAGTTGAGTCATTTAGTTTAATTTCAATTACTGAATCTTTATTCATTGATTAGTGTACGTGACCCGTCAAAAATGATGGCTAAATATTTAGATAGATAATCTCACAACGCACACGCACTCCATTCTCACAACGGTATGAATGCACCCTCTCTCTCTCTAACTGAAGGGGCCTGGGAGAGCTGAGCGTGACTTAAAAGATATATATATATATATATATATATATATATATATATATATATATACATATATATATACATATATATATATATATATATATATATATATATATATATATGTATATATATATATATATATATATATATATATATATATATATATATATATATATATACATATATATATATACATATATACATATATACATATATACATATATACATATATATATATATATATATATATATATATATATATATATATATACACACACACACATATATATATATATATATATATATATATATATATATATATATATATTATGATTATATAATATATTGTGTGTGTGTCCTGACACGTCCTCTTTATTATATAGGGGAGATGAATGAAATTACATTACATTAAGTACTCATCAAAATTAAATTCAAACGAACCAGTTTATACACATTGTTTTTTTTTTCTTCACGAGGACAACTGATGCCAAGAATGGGGGACGAGTTGTATTTAAAGAGACGTTATGTGAAACTTCAATAGGAAAAAGAACACTCGAAAGTTTCTCCCTTTGAATACGGTGACTCGGTTAGGAGGCTCGTCTCCCCGTTGCGTACTTGTATAATGAATACTACAATCGTGTAATTAGTAATCCTTATACTCGCATTCTCATTAGAACCCTCATTAGAATGGTCAATTGTACTTGAATTTCACAGGGCCTGAAATACTCTCTCTCTCTCTCTCTCTCTCTCTCTCTCTCTCTCTCTCTCTCTCTCTCTCTCTCTCTCTCTCTCTCTCTCGTTCCTGACGAGAATGGGCAAGGAGTGAAAATATATATTTTATTTTATCTTTTTATTACATCCTTTTTATTTTTCTTAAAAAAAATATTGCCAGAGAGAAGAGATAGCTTCGTATTTGTTTGTTTCATTGTTTTATAATTGTTGAGCAGGATAACATAAGTTCTTTTTATAGCTTTTAGATGAAAGATCTATTTTGATGTTGTTACTGTTCTTGAAATATTTTATTTTTAATTGTTCAATACTTCTCATATATTTTATTTATTTCCATATTTCATTTCCTCACTGGGATAATTTTCCCTGTTGGAGCCCTTGGGCTTATAGCATCCTACTTTTCTAACTAGGGTTGTAGCTTAGCTAGTAATAATAGTGATAATATCAATAAAATTAGGTAGTTAACATGTTCTATTAAACACAGTTGCTGCCTCAGTTTGTATTCTATCTTCTCAATAGCTCTTATTATTATCTTCTCAGAATTAATGCAATCCGCCAGTAATTGGGCATAAGTTATCCTTCATTGTGTGTGAACAAAATCAGGATAAGTCACCGTATGCAGCTACGCGTTTCAAGAGGTTCACCTCCCATCCTAAGGCTGGAATGGTGAAACAATACTGGCAATGTCCTTGGATATGGTAGTCCTGGCTCATGGGGAGCGGCGCCGATTTCTAATTCGGCGTCTCTCCCCACCCCTTATCTTGAACGAACTGAAGAAAGAAGTCACATTGATAAAGTCAAACAGGACTGCAGGAATAGATGGGATTTTGAATAGATTCCCGAAGCACTTTAGCCCAAAAGCACAACAATGGGTGTTGTCTCTCTTTAATTCATGTAGCCTATAAGAACAAAGAAAACACCCAGAAAATATAAAAACTTAAGTAGTTGCCCTCATCAAACCCAAAGAGCTATAGGCTCATATCATTATTGTGTACTCTCGATGGACTCTATGAGAGATTCATATTAAAAAGAATTTGAAAGACGGTATACAATCTCCTCACGACTAGGACGGTCTTGCTGTGGCCAGATCCTCGACCTAACCCAATTTATAGAGGACGTATTTAAAAAGCGACATCACCGGAGCAGTATTCATAGACCTAGCAGCTGCATACGGCACTGTAAATCACAGAGGCCTTCTCATGAAACCATCCAAAACATTGAAAAACAAGAGTATATTGGATATAATCTGAAGCCTCATAGAAAACAGCAAATTTTGTGTAGAGATGGATAGTACGAAAAGCAGGTGGCAAGCACAAAAGAATGGTCTACCTCAGGGCTAAGTCCTTGCACCACTGCTGTTTAATATACTGTACATACTAATGATCAACCCCCCCCCCCCACCACGTTTGTCTGGAAATTCATCTATGCAGCCAATCTGTATCTGGCCACACATGCGACCACCTTTCAAGAAATTGAAACATGACTATCAGTCACCCTCGAGCAGATAGGGCAGTACTATTACAAGTGGTCTCTGAATCCAAACCCCATAAGACTCAAGTATGTGCATTCCACCTGAGAAACAGAAGTCAATCACAAACTCAAGATCCTCTGGCATGGCGAAGAGCTAGAATTTACTCCTTTCCAGTGTACGTAGGGGTAGCAGAGGATAGAACTCATTTGCCACCCGTCTGCAAAAGTCTTAAGGGAAGGTTGGCTCTTGTAATTCCCACCTAAAAAACTAAAAGGAACCAAGTGGGAGGCTAATGCTCACAAACACAAAGAAAAATTGTCTTAGCCCTGTGCTATGCTACAGCCAAGTACTGTGCACCAATATGGAGTAGAATCTACTCCACGGTGGTGATATAGGGTCTTTTTTGACATACAGTGCTCTACTCAGTAGTTCATTGTATGCCCAAAAAGACCCTATACCCAGCGAGGCATGCAGTTATTACAGGGCCACTATGTCCCACTCCCACCAACACCCTCTAAAAACTCACTGGTATTGCCCCCCCCCCTCCCGTAAATCAGGAAACAATACAGCAACAAAAACGGAAAAGAGAAAACAAATCTTGGACTCAAGACACCCATTACATTCTCAAGTGCCAGTTCCAAGTAGACCTTAGTCAACAAAAAGCTTTGCCACTGTGTAGAGATTGACAGCCCAAGTATTAGTGCAGAATGACACAATGGACCATTGGAGGAACTCTGACAGGAGACTAACCCCAAACCCCGCAGTGCAGGATCTCACTGAAGAAATTGCTGATTGGGCACTACTTGTCAGACATGATTGGTGTACCCTCAACAGAGCTAGAGCTGGAGCGGCCTAAACAGGTGGCAATCTAGTTAAACGAGGCCTTAAAATTGGCCAGTCCTGCGAATGTGGAGACAATACCCAGACCAGCAATTATATTCTCCGATCGTGACCATTGTTTTATAATTTAGACAATTCTGACTTAGTTAATGTCAATGAAATAACCCTTCAATGGTTGGCGTTTTGACGTGATAAGCAATGATGATAGAGATTTTATTGATAACCGAGGTGTTTTTGTTCCACTTCATATGTTGACATTTCTGAAGAAGGAAAATCGCTCAAAAAAACGGGAATTGTAATAACTTGGGATTAAATGTTATTCTATTTATCTGTACGATGATTTGCTAGTTCTAGTAAACTCATTTCTTTTGTATAGTGTGCGGTTCTCTCTCTCTCTCTCTCTCTCTCTCTCTCTCTCTCTCTCTCTCTCTCTCTCTCTCTCAATTTATATAAATATAAATAGACGTATAAATGCATGTATGTACATTATTTACAAATAGATAAATAAATAATATGTATGTATACTGTACATATACATACGTACTGTACATATACAGTATCTATCCATTTATTCATATGTACATATATATATAAATATTTTAATATTTATATATATATATATATATATATATATAAATATATATGTATATATAAATATCATATATTTCTATGTATACATGCATATACATACTATATATTTGATATTATATATGTCTTCATATGTTTTGTATAATTTATATATACTGCATTGTCTGTATATATCCATATATACATACATACGGTACTTTTATAAATGTATATATATTCATGTACTTATACACATATACATACATACATGCATACAGTACATATACTTACATGTATATTGTATATTTTATTTCTATATGTATCTATATATGCACGTGTCTGTATCTAGCTTTATATCTACATGAAATCCCTTGTGCCTCATGTGCCTATCTTGATTAAAAAGTTTCTGGAGATTACTTTCACTCTCAGTGCTTGCTCACGAGCTCCATTATGACCTATTACCTCCGCAATAAGGTTGAAAGCTTCTTGACAGCATATGAATTGCCTTTCATGGAAGGCTTTCATGCACAATACTCTTTGGTATCTTCAGGAGTGTTGCGAATACTATTCTTCGACCACCCGCAATGAATTAAGAACAAATAGTAGGGTTAACAAATGTCAAAATGTGAATAAGCATTGCCATTTAGCAGGGAAACACACAGACACACACACATACAGAGAGAGAGAGAGAGAGAGAGAGAGAGAGAGAGAGAGAGAGAGAGAGAGAGAGAGAGAGAGAGAGAGAGAGAGAATTTTAGGTTTTCTGGCATCCCGACATCGAAAGTCATTGACGCCAGAGAGAGAGAGAGAGAGAGAGAGTGTGTGTGTGTCTGGTGAATATTATTACAAAGTCTTGCCTCACCAATCCAGAAAAAACCAAGCCATGTCAAAAGTATTGAATTGTTTGAAAAACAAGTATTTTCAACTTTAATTTTTATTTCAACACGTCAAAGAAATAACCAATTTTAACAAATATAAAACTTGACAAGGGATTTTCCAGATTTGTACTGATTATATAAGAATTATTTTGTGTTTGAATAAGTAATAAAGACTGAATAGTGGGTGAATATAATTTTTTTTTTTTTCAGAAATTATTAACATCGGCTTCAGGATGGGTTATTTCCCCCCTCTACAGGTGACATATTTTGATGTTAATGATTCCAAAACTATCTCTGGCTCAAATGTCTATGCAAAAACCATCATATCGAGATATAATAATGATGAACTCTCACGTCAGTACTGCTTTCGTATTCATTTATTCATTTGTTTTTACGGAACCTTTTGAAAAAGTCATTTTTTTAATAAAAAACGAATAATTAAAATTCATGGAATTGATTATGAATGAGAAGGCAGCGTGAGAATTGCACAGCCCGTTACTCCATGTAATAGCTACAACTGCTTGACAGCCAGTCGGCACAGTTTCATGGCGGGTGTTTGTACACACACAAACACACACACACACACACACATATATATATATATATATATTATATATATATATATATATATATATATATATATATATATACATATATATATACATATATATATACATATATATACATATATTAGGATCTTCATCGAACTAGGGGTGACAACAGAGAAGAGAAAAAATCAAGTAATCGCTACATTCATCCTTTAAAGGCTGAATCGTGAATAAACCTCTTTGTTTAGTTATGTAATTCCTTATAATTTTCTTTATATACTTGACACATAGTACTCTTCAGCAGCTTGTCTAACACCCCATCTCGCGCTGTGGCGTTCACCTTCAACTTACACACACTCATGATTATTATTATTATTATTATTATTATTATTATTATTATTATTATTATTATTATTACTTACTAAGCTACAACCCTAGTTGGAAAAACAGGAGGATATAAGTCCAGGGGCCCCAACAGGGAAAATAGCCCACTGAGAAAAGGAACCAGGAAAATGAAATATTTCAAGAACAGTAACAGCATTAACATAATCTTTCATATATGAACGAAAAAACTTTAACAAAACAAGAGTAAGAGAAATTAGATAGACTAGAGTGCCCGAGTGTACCCTCAAGTAAGAGAACTCTAACTCTAGACAGTGGACCATGGTACAAAGGCTATGGCACTACCCAACACTAGAGAACAATGGTTTGATTTTGGAATGTCCTTCTCCTAGAAGGCCTGCTCATCATAACTAAAGAGTCTTTTACCCTTACCAAGAGGAAAGAAGCCACTAAAGAGTCTCTTCTACCCTTACCAAGAGGAAAGTAGCCACTGAACAATTAAAGTGTAGTAGTTAACTCCTTAGGCGAAGAAGAATTGTTTGGTAATCTAAGTGTTGTCATATTTATGATTACAGAGGAGAATCTGTAGAGAATAGGCCAGACTATTCAGTCTATGTTTAGGCAAAGGGGAAAGAACCGTAACTAAAGAGAAGGATCCGATGTAGTACTGTATGGCCAGTCAAAGGACTCCATAACTATCGAGTGGTAGTATCTCAACGGGTGGCTGGTGCCCTATCCAACCTACTACCTACCATGTGCTACATCGATATCCTGTGACCCCTCATTTCCTCTTCTTCTTCTTCTTCTTCTTCTTCTTAGCTAAACTACAACCCTAGTTGGAAAATCAGTATGCTATAAGCCCAAGGTCCCCAACAGGAAAAAATAGACTAGTGAGGAAAAGAAACAAGGAAATAAATAAACTACATGAAAAGTAATGGACAATTAAAATAAAAATATTTTACGACCAGTAATAATTCAAGGTTTTTAAACTATTATGGCTTTTCATATAATAATGAAAAGAAAAAGGGAGTAAAAGAAAGAACATATTTCTAAAAGAATTTTCCTTGAAAGTTGTCTAAACATCACCGCTTTGAAATCTCAGATCTCCTCTTTTTCATCTTGGATATTTGGAGAAAATTGGTTCGTAAGAATCCTACTTCTGCTTAGTTCAATTACTCTATGCGCGTTGTTGAAGAACTGTTATTACATCTTCACGAGCAGTGCAGCGTGTACTTACATATATTACTGGAATCGTGTTCGTGATGCCAGTGACCTCGAGATTACTACTTGAAAGGAATACCGTAGAATAAGAAATGAAAGTAAGTAAAGGAGTTTGGTAGTTTTTGATGTTGTGATGATGTACAACAACTCGAATACAGGACCATTTTTGTTTTTATCGAGCGCTTGCTTATTATTATTATTGTTATTATTATTATTATTATTATTATTGTTGTTGTTGTTGTTATTACTTGCTAGGCGACAACCCTATTTGGAAAAGCAAGATGCTATAAGCCGAGGGGCACCAACAGGGAAAATAGCCCAGTGAGGAAAGGAACCTAAAGAAAAATAAGATATTTCAAGGAGAGTAACATTAAATTATTTGCACGTTAGGTATTTTGTCTTTATTGAGTGCTCGGCCGTTAGGGAGACAACGGATGAATAAAATCAAATTGTCACTAATATTAGTAATGCATTTATTTCACTATAACATTTTGATGATGTAGAGTTCTGAACATTATTTGCTTTATTTGGCCCCTAAATATTGTAAATAAGACGAGGTTGAATAAGCTTGATATTTACTTCATTGATTCCGCTCTTTATAAGGATAAGAATCTTGTTGCAATTATCGCAGAATGGGTCAGCATGCTCAGTGGACAGAGCGCCTTCGATATTCTTTTAATAGATGGACACTCTAATAAATAAAATATACATATCGTATCTCAACGTGTTTTTATCATTAGGTAGTTAATAAATGTTCTTTTTCAGTGAATTTTTCCATGTTATATTTAATGATAAAGGTTGCTTTTTTCGAGGAAAGGCAATTTCCAATGGACTTTTCCATGTGTGATGTTTAATATTGAAGGTTACTTTTCAAATTTCATTCCAAAGACCAATCATAGGGAACGAATTGATTCACTGGGAGATTTTCAGTTAAGAGTAATTACTTGTTGTTAACGACCCAAGTAAACTAATTTGCAGTCGACAATCTTGGACCTAAGATTACAGTGAGTAAATCCTGTTATGTCTTGTAAACGTAGAGGGAAATAGTTTCAAGTTTAATGTTTCAATTTTATGATTTACAACGTCTCTTCTTATTAACCGTGCAAAATTATTTTTCGAAATCCAGCACCTGTCTAACTATTTTAGCACTTACTATATTTAGAAAAAAGATTTGGATTTTTGAGTTGTAATTTTTTTGTCTTTTTTTTTTTTTACTAAAGTTGCTAAGAAGTAAGTCGCAAAGGTAATCAACGCTGAAGAGATACTCTGTTACTTAGTAATAGCTTAACAATGTTCGTCTCTTGAGAGGAGCCTGTTAAAGGGGGGAAGATCGAGAGGGAGTCAGAGAATTTGATAGCATGATAAAGTGAAGGATGACATGAAGATAAGAGTTCCGTTGGAGACGGATGACTTTGATAAAGGCATTGGAGAGGGCGCATTAGGCAACCGACCCCTTAATGTAAGGATCATGGTGGGGAAAAAGAAGACCAATGTCCGTCTCTTGGGAGAAACCTGTTAGGGGAAGAACATTGATAGGTAAGCTGAGGGCATGTGTATGATTAAGTTGCAGTCTGAATTTACAGTATAAGCATGTCATGTGCCTTCAGGAAATCTGTTCTTAGTAGTTGTTCGGTAATGCCTGCAGTGATTAATGTCCATTTATCTGGCGTGATGAAGTGAAGGATTACATGTAGAGAAGAGTTTCATTGGAGGAGGATGACATTGATAGAAGGCATTGGAGAGGGTGCATTAGGCAACGGACCCCTTATTGTAGGGATCATGGTGGGAAAGAGGAAGAAGACCAATGCCCGTCTCTTGGGAGGTACCTGTTAGGGGGAGAACACTGAGAGGTAGGCAGAGATAGATGGTGTGATAAAGTGAAGGATGGCATGGAGAGAAGAGTTTCGGTGGAGGAGGATGACATTGATAGAAGGCATTGGAGAGGGTGCATTAGGCAACGGACCCCTTATTGTAGGGATCATGGTTGCAAAGAGGAAGAAGAGCTATGCCCGTCTCGTGGGAGGTACCTGTTAGGGGGAGAACACCGAGAGGTAGGCAGAGATAGATGGCGTGATAAAGCGAAGGATGACATGGAGAGAAGAGTTTCGGTGGAGGAGGATGACTAATAGAAGACATTGGAGAGGGTGCATTAGACAACGGACCCCTTATTGTAGGGATCATGGTTGCAAAGAGGAAGAAGAGCTATGCCCGTCTCTGGGGAGGAACCTGTTAGGGGGAGAACATTGAGAGGTAAACAAACAATTAGATGACGGGATAAAGTGAAGGATGACTTGGAGAGAAGTTTTGTTGGAGGAGGATGACTAATAGAAGACGTTGGAGAGGGTGCATTAGGCAACGGACCCCTTATTGTAGGGATCATGGTTGCAAAGAGGAAGAAGAGCTATGTCCGTCTCTGGGGAGGAACCTGTTAGGGGGAGAACACTGAGAGGTAGGCAGAGATAGATTGTGTGATAAAGTGAAGGATGGCATGGAGAGAAGAGTTTCGGTGGAGGAGGATGACTGATAGAAGACATTGGAAAGGGCGCATTAGGCAACCGACGTCTTAATGTAGGGATCACGTGGGAAAGAGGAAGAAGACCAATGTCCGTCTCTTGGAAGGAACCTGTTGGGGGGAGAACATTGAGAGGTAAACAAACAATTAGATGACGGGTTAAAGTGAAGGATGACATGGAGAGAAGAGTTTCGGTGGAGGAGGATGACTAATAGAAGACATTGGAGAGGGTGCATTAGGCGACCGACCCCTTAATGTAGGAATCATGGTGGGAAAGAAGACGACGACCAATGTCTGTCTCTTTAAGGCTGTGAGTGATTAAAGGTTGGCGATTACAAAATATCAAATAATTCTGAAGTAATGTTGACTTCTAGACATTACAATTCCTAAGGATAACGGACAAAAATCTCAAACATAATATATTTCTAAAGGCCATTTATTACAATTTATAGACTACATTGATGTAACTATCAACTAAAAGATTAATTCACATAAGATTATTATTTCCTTGGAATCTTTAATTCCACTGAATCGTAAATTCCTATAAGTTCTAGAATACAATTAATCATGATTCCTATGAGTCGTTGATTCAAATGAGTTATCGATCTCTATCGCCTTTAGAATGCCATGGAGATCAACGAATTATGGTTCCAGTGAATCGTTGATTCCAATGATTCATTAATTCTTATTAATCCTAAAATCCCATGATTTTTTTTTATTCCAGTGAATCGTTGATTTCAAGACCTGTCCATTCCTATTAATCATAGAATCTCAATTAATCATGATTTAAGTGAATCGTTGATTCCTGTTAATCCTAGAATCCCGTGATTCATGATTCACGATGGGTCATAGATTATTTTTACTACTGATTTTTTAAAATCATTTGTTTCCAATGATTTCAAGACCTATCTATTCCTATTAATCATAGAATCTCAATGAATCATTATTCAAGTGAATCGTTGATTCCACAATCCTAGAATCCCGTGAATCATGATTCCGGATGGATCATAGATTATCATTTCTACTGATTTTCCAAAATCATTTGTTTCCAAGAATAATCGATTCCCAAGAATCGTATATTCCCAAGAATCATATATTCCCAAGAACTACCCATTCCTAGCAACCATATATTTCCCAAGAAACACCGAAGTTCTAATATCCATCGATTCCCAAAACACTTCGATTCCCAAGATCACATGCTCCTCGAATCCTCGATTCTCAAGAAAAATCAATTCCCATGAAAACTCTGTTTACAAGGATCCTAGATTCCCATTGGGAATTCATATGCATGTAACACCGACTTCGTCTTATATGCTCTCCCAGGTGGCTTCTTCATAATATGTAGCGACCTGAGATTTACTTCCGGGAATTCTTTTTGAAATATTTTCCGGATTATTCACCTTGAGAGTTTGAGCAGATTATGTGTTTCTTATTACTTCTGTTCCGTATGAAATTAGTTGTTTGTTCACTACGTTTTTTTATTATCTTTGGCTGCAGTCTGTCTTCTCTCGGGGCATAATATTAAAGGTTTTTAAAGGGCTCTCATGAATCTCAGAGGCAAGAAACAGTGTCATTGCCATAGTGAGCTGGACAATGCCCTAGAGACCATACGTACAAATGATCAGCGTCCAAGCCCCCTTTCTACACAAGCTAGGACCAGGAAGGGCCAGGCAATGGCTTCTGATGACTCAGCAGGTAGACATATTGGCTCCCCCAAACCCCCCATTCTTAGCAAACAAGGATGGTGAGGTTGTAGACATTAAATAAACTAACGAGTTTGAGCGGGACTCGAACACCAGTCTGGCGATCACCAGGCAGGGACGTTTCCAATAGGCCACCACAACCCTGGTGGAAATGTTTGTGTGTTTTCTCTGCTTTCCCTGTGATGATATATATATATATATATATTTTACCCCAAAACCGATAAATCGGTTGGAACTTTTGACCGGGGAAACGTCTGTCTATATCCGAACATAACTTGACAACAAAACGTTTACCCGATTGAGCGGTTTAAAGAATTGATATAAAAATTTTAACCGGGTGTCGCCGGTCGCTTGCTTTTGACATTACCCATAGTCATAAAACAAAAAAATTCTGGGTAACGTACCTACAACTATAACGTTAAATAATAAAATAGCATACACGCCAACCTTTGATCACAGCACTGGCAGCATTTTTGCTTGTTCCCCGGTCGCGCTTGCCAGCGCTGTGATCAAAGGTTGGCGTGTATGCTATTTTATTATTTAACGTTATAGTTGTAGGTACGTTACCCAGAATTTTTTTGTTTTATGACTATGGGTAATGTCAAAAGCAAGCGACCGGCGACACCCGGTTAAAATTTTTATATCAATTCTTTAAACCGCTCAATCGGGTAAACGTTTTGTTGTCAAGTTATGTTCGGATATAGACAGACGTTTCCCCGGTCAAAAGTTCCAACCGATTTATCGGTTTTTGGGTAAAATATCACTCTTTTTTTACGCAAGCGTATTGATTAACTAGTTTATAGTCATATCTTCAAAATGTGAGGTCAAACATGTCTATAACTTATTATTCAGAAGCTGAGAAATAAACGTTGAAAGTTCGCTTAAAGATGTCAGTTTGATGCCTTTTGAAACTTAAGTACGTGACTACAGCCTTCGTGATTACCGCAAAACATTCCCACATAGCCTAATACACAATTTAAAACATAATCTACAAAACCTGAGGTCGAACAGCTATCTAGCTCATTCAGAAGCTAAGATTATAGAGTTGAAACTTTGCTAAAAAGCGTCTATCCATGACTCTATATCGAACACAGGAAAGTTGACGTAATTTTTGCTATTTTTTTGCATATTTCTGACGTCATATTTCACGAACCTTATAAGATAGGTACTTGAAACTTTTAGGATCGTCTAGTTAAATTGAATAGAACTAAATCCTAGAGTTTCAAGCTTATACTATGTCCGGAAAGCACTTTTCTGAAAACCCGGTATTTCTGGTTTACGTAATCGTATATAACAGCACTGGCAGCATTTTTGCTTGTTCCCCGGTCGCGCTTGCCAGCGCTGTGATATATATATATATATATATATATATATATATATATATATTTATATATATATATATATATATATATATATATTTATATTTATATTTATACACACACACACACACACACACACACATATATATATATATATATATATATATATATATATATATATATATATTTTGATAATGAAGGCTTTTTCCCACCTAAAAATGGATTGAATAGTCCTTGGCAATTACGACTATGATTTTGTCATTCGACGGCATGGCCGTCATATAGCCGTATTATGGTCGTCGACTTTATTGTGCATACCTGTGATGGTACATGGCATTGATTGATTGATTGAGTCATTCATTCACGTTGCTTGGAATGTTGCTTATAACATTTTTTAAAAGGCAGCTTAAAGAATTGAAAATCTTTTGATATCATAAGTTACCTTCTTCTTGTATTGACTACTTAGGTACGTATCATAACAATCCTCTTATGGCTTAATGTGTCGTAGTTTAAGAGCCAAAGCTCGTAGGATTTTTTCTAGTGTCATTCCTGCTCCTGGTAGCATGGAAGAATCCTGCTGGTAAATTCTAGCTGATCATGTCTGTTTTTGACGTTGTTAATAGTTTTTATAGGACATCTCTGTTTTGACTCTGTTACTGTTTTTAGAATGATATATTGTTAATTTATTCTCATCATTTATTTATTTCCTTATTTCCTTTCCTCACTAGGCTATTTTTCCTATTGGAGCCCTTGGGCTTATAGCATCTTGCTTTTCCAACTAGGGTTGTAGCTTGGCTAGTTATAATAATAATAATAATAATAATGATTATGAATTGCCAGTATGGATCTTATTTTCCTTCGAAAAGTGTCATTATTTCTTCATTTTAATAAAAAGTTTTCGGGTGCATCAAAAGTAATGAACGAATATTTCCAATATAAATATGAACTTAGTTTTATTCGAAAATTATTCTACCATGTTGAGTTGCACTTAACTGATTATTGCCGAAAAAAAAGAACAAAACTTATATTTAGGAGAACTTATAATCATTTAAGCAGATTATTTGCCTGGAAAATCGAGTAACTTCTAAAAAGACATTGTTTAGGAACGTTCTGGAAATGGTATCGAGATAAAACAAACCAATTCGAGTTTCCGAAAACATTAAAACGAAATGTTCGAGGCAATGTTTAATTTATTTCTGAAGTATGAAAACTCGTTTCAGAATGAGATGAAGAGGGTGTGGAAACTACTTTCAGTTGATCTGGTTTAGACAAACGTTTGGGTTAAATATACTATTTGTGGGGAATTGTTATATCGGGTATAAGGACACACGCACACTCCATACACGATGTATTTTTATGAATAAGTTTTATTTAATTTTGTTTCGCTAAAATGTAGCATATTCAACGTCCAACAGTATTTGCTAAGTGATAGTTTAATTACAGGTGTAATTGATTAATTGCTGACTTTATCGTTTACAAGATGAATTATCAAGGTATTTTGCGTGCTCACACACACACACACACACACACACACACACACACACACATATATATATATATATATATATATATATATATATATATATATATATATATATATTATATTACTGCTGAGCTTTTGACAAAATCTAAAGCTTTCTCATAGTTTATAAATGGCTTACATAGTGGTTTGTAATACTCAGTTGATTTTTCCATTAGCGGGTTAATTACATTGATATGGTCAGTTGTTGAATACCCACTTCATGTAATCAACCAGCTAATGGAAAATTCAACAGAGTAACACTAACCACTAGGTATGGCATTTATAAACTATGAGAAAGCTTTTGATTTTGTCAAAACCTCAGCAGTAATGAAAGCCCTTCAAAAACAAGGAATAGAAGAAACGTTAAGTTGAACACTTGAAGCTATATATAATTTACAATAAGTATAGCAATCTTAAAGGTACTTAAGAATAGTGAAAAAATTCCGATTGACAAAGGAGTTAGATAGGGAGACCCCATCTCTTAGATTATTCACAGCATGCCTAGTAGTAGTTTTTAAGAATTTTGATTGGGAAAATGTAGCAATTAATATTAATGGGGAATGCCTTAACAACTAGAGATTTGCAGATAACATAGTTGGTTTTAGTGAATTATAGGAGGAATTAGAAAAATGATTGATGATTAGAAGAGAGAAAGCAGAAATGTATGACTGAAAATGACTATGAGTAAAACTAAGATAACGATCAATGAAAATGCAGAGACAGCAAATAAGAGAGCTTTTGGTATAGAAAATGAGATTATGAAAAGTAAAATGTCACTGTCTTTGAAAAGAAAAGTATATAATGAGATGGCCTTATCAGTATTAACTTATGCATCAGAAACTTGGAGCCTTATTAAAGCCTTAAAACATAAGCTAGTTACAACTCAAAGAGCAGGGGAAAGAATAATAATGGGAATAACACTAAGAGATAGAAAAAGAGTAACATGGATACGAGAGCAAACTAAAGTAGAGGATATTCTAATAACATGTAAAAAAGAGATGACATGTGCAGGACATATTATGAGAATGGCAGGCAATAGATAAACATTAATAATAACAGAATGGGTCCCTAGAGATCGAAAAAGAAGCAGGGTAAGGAAGAGAAGACGATGGATTGACGAACTAAGAAAGTTGGCGTTTGTGGACTGGCACAGAAAGAACACAAACAGACACAAATGGAAGAACATGTCTGAGGCCTTTGTTCTGCAATAGATTATATATATGTATATGTATATGTATATATGTATATATATATATATATATATATATTATATATATATATATATATATATATATATATATATATATATATATGTGTGTGTGTGTGTGTGTGTGTGTATTGTATATATATATATATATATATATATATATATGTCTGATGTACAGACATGCGTGGTTACACAAATAATTTTTTTCTCCAACCCAATAATTCCTTTAAAATATCATCCGTCTCCCTCCTTTTCTTATGTAATAGATTTCCCAGGACATCGCTAATATTATTATCTCTAAGGTTTTTATTGTGGGAAAAATCATGATAAACATCCCTGTGTTTTTATATTTCATTAGTCGGGCTTCTGCTAACAGAGAATAAATCTTGTGAGCCTTGTAGCAGACGACCCATAAAAAAGTAAGAATTCTGTAGATCTTTTTATTCTGTTCAAAATAAATTACTTAATAGCTTTTTACCTTGAATTGACCTTTTCCTATACTTTATCATTTACCTACTATGCAATTCTATTAGTTGCATTTAATATCAGTTTACATTATTCGATCCTCCTCTATAAGAAGGATTATTCTTCCATCTTCATCTTTTCATTGCCTCTTAGATGAAATGAATTACCTTATTTTTAAGCTGACATTTCCATGGGATTTTGTCCTTAGCAATAACTTTTCACTACATCTGGTTAGTGAGAAATGATCGTGATCGGGTACTCTTGAGTGTGAGTTAATCAGAATTTGTGTGGTGTGAACAGTAGCAATCATACAATTTGACGCAAACACAATAAATTAATATCTTTATTAAAGTATAATGATTTTTTAGGAAATCTAACTTATTTTTGACGAAAAACTGGGATCCTATTTTTATATTATTATAGTCTGATCGCAGAAGTAGATAAAATGACGTTGTACATAAGGAATAGGTATATTACTAGAAACATCGAAGGTTGAGTGTGACAGGTGAAATTGGCATGTGATTGAGATGAGACTAAATTATGTTGCAGTTACGATTGAAACAGTTTGGGTTTGTTCTCAGTATCATTAACGCATTTAATTGGGGGAGTCTAATCCCAAGAGTCCTTTCCTGTGGATATGGACTCGCTTTAAAGTTGCCATTTGAATGTAAGCAACTCTATTTTCACCCCATGGAAATGTCATTTCATAAAATTATTCAGAAGAAACTACTTTATTTTTGTTTGACTGTGAAGGAATTTTTTAATTTTGTAAATTTAATTAGATGAAACCATTTTATTTTTACTTAACTGTGAATGAATCCAATAAAAACGTTTCTGTGAAGGATTTTTTTTTATTATTTTAACTGGGTTAGATTTAATTTTTTTCTTGGAATACCTATTTTGACTAATTTTTCATGAAAAAGATAACGCTTATTTTTATTGATTTCCTGTAAGAAATCTATTCGTTTTCTATTGTAAGGAAAACCTACATTGTTTTTACGAAAGAAGAAAAAATACTAGTTTTGACAGGGGATCCTCTTTCCCTGTTAATTAGATGAAACCATTTTATTTTTACTTAACTGTGAATGAATCCAATAAAAACTTTTCTGTGAAGGATTTTTTTTTTTTATTATTTTAACTGGGTTAGATTTCATTTTTTTTCTTGGAATACCTATTTTGACTAATTTTTCACGAGAAAGATAACGCTTTTTTTATTGATCTCCTGTAAGAAATCTATTCGTTTTCTATTAAAAGGAAAACCCATATTGTTTTTACGAAAGAAGGAAAAAATACTAGTTTTGACAGGGGATCCTCTTCCCTTGTCAAGTGAAAGGAATTGGTGGTTATCTGGCAGGTGGTCTGCGGTGATACTTAAAGGAATTCTCCCGGGAATTCCCCGAACAAACTCGCTGATGTTGACATTACAGCAACCGGTTCTTGGAAAGTTATCTTACTTTTTCTTTTATAATCTTTTTTTCGTTTACTATTTTCTTTTTTCGTTTTCTTTTTTTTTCGTTTCCTTTTTCCTTTTTTTTTTTTTTTTTTTTTTTTTTTATCGAAGCTTTTATTTGACCCAATTCTGTTAAGGATGGGATTTTGTGGTCATATATTTCGCTTTGTGGTTTTGTTGCAGCTTTACTGTGATGCCAAATGAAAATGATGATGGAATCTGAGAAAATTGTTTATACCTCAGGTTTGATTTTTTTTTTTTTTTTGAGGAGTGGAACCTAATCTTATTAGTCGTAAATAGTTTACAGTAGTATCAGTAAATATATTTTGTTTATGCATATATATGCACGGGCTTGTGTGTATATATATATATATATATATATATATATATATATATATATATATATATATATATATATATGTAGGGTTTATATATATGTCAATGTGTATATTTGAATATACACGAACATACACAGATACGCACACACACACACACACATATATATATATATATATATATATATATATATATATATATATGTGTGTGTGTGTGTGTGTGTATACATACATACATATGTATATATATATATATATATATATATATATATATATATTTATATATTTATATGTATATTTACATACATACATACATATAAAACATGCATATTTTACAAATCTAACATGTAATTTTAAATTTCTATGTTTGTAACTATTAACGTGTAAATTTAGGTTCTTTAGTAATTTAGTAACTAATCATTTGTAATTGTAGTGTTCTTTTCTGTGTTTGTAATAGTTAACATGTAACCAACCACTAAATTGTAATTTTTGGCATTTTAATTTCCTATTCATTTGCTTGAAATTATTAACGTAGAAATATAAGGTCCTTTAGTAATAAGTGACTAGTAACTTATAATGGTGATTTTCTTTTATGTGTTTGTGATAGTTAACTTGTAGATGTAACATCTTTTGTGAAGTGAGTAACCATGAACTAATCTTAATTTATATGTTTTCAACTATTAACATAGAAATTTAAGGCTTTTTAGAAATTGAGCAATTACCAATTCGTAATTTTAGTATCATTTTTATTGTGTTTTTAGCTGTTAATTGTTGTGTAAGGTTCTTTATTGTGTTTGTAATTATATATTCCTGCACTCCCATCTAAGCAAAAGCACTAAAATCTAATTTAAGTAGAATTTCCTCTAAACAATGAAAAATTACAGGAAACCTGTCGTATTTTCAATGCTAGACAAACAAACTGGTAAATGAAGGTCATTATTATGTTTTGTACTTATATTTAAAGAATAAAAAACAAATTCCTGTACCCGTAACACGCAGTAAAGCCCGGAGAGGCATTGGTTAGTTTCAGGTAAACCAGCTAAGTAGGCCGACTGGGCTTTATCTCTTATATAACTTTGCAACACCTGCGTGCGTTTTTTAAAAAACTTTATAAGAGTAAAATTGTCATAGAAATAATTTAGAATTATTATAGTAAGAGACTGTATTGTATCCATTTCTTCTATACTTGCTTGCTACAAAAATGATAACTCCTTTTAATTACTCCCTCTCTTTAGCCCAACTACATCACCATAGACATCGTGTTGAAAATGCTAATCTTCAACTTATAGCCTTGAAGTTAAAGTTTATATAGTTTATATAGGAAATATTTATTTTAATGTTGTTACTCTTCCTGAAATATTTTATTTTCCTTTTTTCCTTTCCTCACAGCTATTTTCCCTGTTGGGGCCTCTGGGCTTATAGCATCCTGCTTTTCCAACTAGGGTTGTAGCTTAGCAAGTAATAATGATAATAATAATACTGATAGGTTGGGTCTGACTAGCCAAGGCGACCCCAGCAGCAGTTTATACAATCTAAGTTCTTTAAATCAAAAGAAATCTAAGGATATGGACGAAATAACACCAGTCCACTGTCTGTCCTTTCATGCTGAAGTTTTGTTCACATACATGTTTTCCCTTTGATAATGGGGTTATTTCACTTGGACCTAGTTTCATTGTCCTTAATAATGGTTGGAATTCCTGTCGGACTTTTTCTCCTCTTTGATAATGGATTAAATTTCTTTTCAAACTTTCCTTGAACATTATCTTCTTTCTTTTGTTAATAGGGTGAGTTCCTCTCGGACCTTTTCTCCTTCCTTTAAATAATAAGTTAAATTCCTCAGACATTTCCTCCTTTATTTTGATGTTAGGTCAGATTTCTCTCAAATTTTCCTCTGTGAACCCTATCGCCTTCCCTTTGATAATGGATTAGGTTCCTTCAGAATCACCCAAAACCTTCTTCTTTCAGTTTTATGATTAAGTAATTCTCTTAAATTCCTCTCGAACTTTTTTTTTCCTTTCCATTGAAAATGAGTTAAATTTCCCTGAAACTCCCATCAGACCCTTTCTTCTTCCCTTTAATGATTGGGGAAAATTACAGACCATTTCATCCCTTATACTTTTGCTTCCCCATTGATAATGGGTTAGATTGCTTTTAAATTCCCCTTTGACCTGTATTTCCCCTTGAATAAGGGTAAAATTACTCTGAAATGGAACCCGTAAATTATCTCCTTTCTCTTTCTCTTTGATGTCAAATAGAATTCCCTCGAATCTCCTTTGGTCCCTCCTCTTATCCCCTTTAATAAGAGAGGAAATTCCTCTGAAATTCCCTCTTGGAATTCAAACCTTTTCTTCCCCCATACTTTCACTTTGATAATGGGCTGAATTCCCCTCGGACCCTCTTCTTCCCCCCTCTGGGTAGACGGAACAAATTTCTCTTATCTCCAGGATACTTCTTTGATGGCGATAAAACTTTTCCCCCTCCCTTCCTGGCGTCTTCCTTATCATGTTTGCTAATGAATGTAACGACTGAATCTTGTTCTTCAAGACGGGAAAATGTCTTTTCCTCTCTGCGTCTCTGCTAATGGAGATGACTTTTCCGGTTATATCGCACAGCGTAATTTGTGGGTAAGATGTATTTGAATATTCACCTGCCTAATAAAAGGTAGTAAATAGTTTTCTAAATCGTTATCAACGCTGTATGCCTTCTGTTATAGTCAAGGTATATAGTGGGTAAAATTATTCTTTCTCTTGCTTGAGGGTACACTCCGGCACGCTATTCTATGTAATTTCTCTCTTGTTTTGCTATAATTTTTATAGTTTATATAGGAAATATTTATTTTAATTTTGTTGCTATTCTTGAAATATTTTATTTTTCCCTTTTTTTTCCTTTCCTCACTGAGCTATTTTCCCTGTTGGGGCCCCTGGGCTTATATCATCCTGCTTTTCCAACTAGGGCTGTAGCTTAGCAAATAATAATAATAATAATAATAATAATAATAATAATAATAATAATAATAAAAATACTGCTGGTATGGTTATGATTATTTTTACTGTTATTTTATTTTTGTGTTGTCGTTGTTGGAATAAGGAGGTTTGGCGTAGCCCAAGCTGAGGACTAGCTATAGTTGAACTTAATTTGGTATGACTAAGATGAAATTCCTATTTGACCTTATGCTTTTAAGCTCATTAAGCTGTGCTTAGAAATTTTTTTTTTTATATTGCATATCATGCAATATAACCATTTATTACATAAGTTTCATTCAAAGTCATATAACTATTTTGAGTATAAACTTAACCTCACCTCTCACGTTGACATGCTTCATTATGCCTGCGAAAATATTGTTTGTATCTCCTATAGTTCAAAATTTCTCAAAAACCCATTAGATTACCATTGAATAAGGAGTTATGGTTACGATTGGAAATTACACTGAAATGGTGTAATAGTTATTAAGGGGTTGATATGTATTTTTTTCTATTTACTCTCAAAGTTGCAATCTTCAGTTATCAGTTGCTGTACAGTAGGTATTGTAAATTCAATAGGTAGTCTGTGCCTAAAGTTAATTCTATATTGGTTGTTTTAACTATGAACCGAGGCAATTTGAATGTCTTCTGAATAATCTTTTGATTAGGTTTCTAAATTATTTTGCGAATTTTAGATTTCCAAACAGACCAGTTTTTATATGAATAGTTTTTCATAGATATTAAAGATTTTCAAAGGGGGGAGTGGTTGTGAAACGCCTATATACCAGGATAACACGTAATGTAGTGTTTTATAAAAGATCTCTTTTGAGCAAAATACAAAATAATGAGACGATAGTCAAATGGTTCCACGGAAGACATGGTTTCAAAAATTGTGCCTTGGAAGCTTGTTTATTTTTGGTTTCAAAAATTGTGCCTTGGAAGCTTGTTTATTTTTGGTTTCAAAAATTGTGCCTTGGAAGCTTGTTTATTTTTGGTTTCAAAAATTGTGCCTTGGAAGCTTGTTTATTTTTGGTTTCAAAAATTGTGCCTTGGAAGCTTGTTTATTCTTGGTTTCGAAAATTGCCTTGGAAGCTTGTTTATTTTTGGTTTCGAAAATTGCCTTGGAAGCTTGTTTATTTTTGGTTTCGAAAATTGTGCCTTGGAAGCTTGTTTATTTTTGGTTTCAAAAATTGTGCCTTGGAAGCTTGTTTATTTTTGGTTTAAAAAATTGTGCCTTGGAAGCTTGTTTATTTTTGGTTTCAAAAATTGTGCCTTGGAAGCTTGTTTATTTTTGGTTTCAAAAATTGTGCCTTGGAAGCTTGTTTATTTTTGATTTCAAAAATTGTGCCTTGGAAGCTTGTTTATTTTTGGTTTCAAAAATTGTGCCTTGGAAGCTTGTTTATTTTTGGTTTCAAAAATTGTGCCTTGGAAGCTTGTTTATTCTTGGTTTCGAAAATTGCCTTGGAAGCTTGTTTATTTTTGGTTTAAAAAATTGTGCCTTGGAAGCTTGTTTATTTTTGGTTTCAAAAATTGTGCCTTGGAAGCTTGTTTATTTTTGGTTTCAAAAATTGTGCCTTGGAAGCTTGTTTATTTTTGGTTTCAAAAATTGTGCCTTGGAAGCTTGTTTATTTTTGGTTTCAAAAATTGTGCCTTGGAAGCTTGTTTATTTTTGGTTTCAAAAATTGTGCCTTGGAAGCTTGTTTATTTTTGGTTTCAAAAATTGTGCCTTGGAAGCTTGTTTATTTTTGGTTTCAAAAATTGTGCCTTGGAAGCTTGTTTATTCTTGGTTTCGAAAATTGCCTTGGAAGCTTGTTTATTTTTGGTTTCGAAAATTGCCTTGGAAGCTTGTTTTCTTTTGGTTTCGAAAATTGCCTTGGAAGCTTGTTTATTTTTGGTTTCGAAAATTGCCTTGGAAGCTTGTTTATTTTTGGTTTCGAAAATTGCCTTGGAAGCTTGTTTATTTTTGGTTTCGAAAATTGCCTTAGAAGCTTGTTTATTTTTGCTTTCGAAAATTGTGCCTTTGAAGGTCGTTTATTTTTTGCTATCGAAAATTGTGCCTTGGAAGCTCATTTATTTTTGATTTCGAAAATTGTGCCTTGGAAAGTCGTTTATTATTGGTTTCGAAAATCGAGCCTTAGAAGCTCGTTTATTTCCGCTTTCGAAAATTCTGCATTGGAAGTTCGTTTATTTTCACTTTTGAAAAATATTGTCTTGGAACCTCGCTTATTTACCCTTTCGAAAATTGTGTCTCGGAAGCTCATTTATTTTTGCATTAAAAATTGTTCTTTGGAAGCTTGTTTAGTTTTGATTTTGAAAATTGTACCTTGGAAACCCAGTATCTTTTCGCATTCGAAAATTGTGCCTTGGAAGCTTGTTTATTTTCACTTTCAGAAATTGTGTCTTGGAAGCTCGTTTATTTTCACTTTCAAAATTTGTGTCTTGGAAGCTCGTTTATTTTCGCTTTCGAAAGGGCCTTGGAAGATCATTTATTTTCGCTTTCGAAACTTGTGCCTTGGAAGTTTGTTTATTTTTGCTTTCGGAAATTGTGCCCAGGGAAGTTCGTTTATATTTTCTTCCAAAATTTGTGTCTTGGAAGCTCATTAATTTTGCTTTCGAAAGTTGTGCCTTGGAAGCTCGTATAATTTGGCTTTCGAAAATTGTGCTTTGGAAGCTCGTTTATTTTCGCTTTCGAAAATTGGGTCTTGGAAGCTAGTTTATTTTAGCTTTCGAAAATTGTGCCTTAGAAACTCATTTATTTTTGCTTTCGAATATTGGGCCTTGGAAGCTCGTTCATTTTCGCCTTCGAAAATTATGCCTTGGAAGCTAGTTTTTTTTTTTTTTTGCTTTCGATAATTGTGCCTTGGAAGTTAGTTTTTTTTTGCTTTCGAAATTTATGTCTTGGAAGCTAGTTTATTTTTGCTTTCGATAATTATGCCTTGGAAGCTAGTTATTTTTTGCTTTCGAAAATTGTGCCTTGGAAGCTGTTTTATCTTCGCTTTCGAAAATTGTGCCTTGGAAGCTCGTTTATTTTTGCCTTCGAAAATTGTGCCATGGAAGCTAGTTTATTTTTGCTTTCGAAAATTGTGCCTTGGAAGCTCTTTTATTTTCGCTTTCGTAAATTGTGCCTTGGAAGCTCTTTTATTTTCGCTTTCGAAAATTGTACCTTGGAAGCTCTTTTATTTTTGCTTTCGAAAATTGTGTCTTGGAAGCTCTTTTATTTTCGCTTTCGAAAATTATGTCTTGGAAGCTCATTCTTTTCGCTTTTGAAAATTGCCTTGGAAGCTCGTTTATGTTTGCCTTCGAAAATTGTGCCTTGGAAGCACGTTTATTTTCGCTTTCGAAAATTATGCCTTGGAAGCTCGTATAATTTGGAAGCTCGTTTATTTTCGCTTTCGAAAATTGGGCCTTGGAAGCTAGTTTATTTTAGCTTTCGAAAATTGTGCCTTAGAAACTCATTTATTTTTGCTTTCGAATATTGGTCCTTGGAAGCTCGTTCATTTTTGCCTTCGAAAATTATGCCTTGGAAGCTAGTTTTTTTTTTTTTTGCTTTCGATAATTGTGCCTTGGAAGCTAGTTTTTTTTTTGCTCTCGAAATTTATGTCTTGGAAGCTAGTTTATTTTTGCTTTCGATAATTGTGCCTTGGAAGCTAGTTATTTTTTTATCGTCGCTTTCGAAAATTGGGCCTTGGAAGCTCGTTTATTTTTGCCTTCGAAAATTGTGCCATGGAAGCTAGTTTATTTTTGCTTTCGAAAATTGTGCCATGGAAGCTCTTTTATTTTCGCTTTCGAAAATTGTGCCTTGGAAGCTCTTTTATTTTCGCTTTCGAAAATTGTGCCTTGGAAGCTCTTTTATTTTCGCTTTCGAAAATTATGCCTTGGAAGCTCGTTCTTTTCGCTTTTGAAAATTGCCTTGGAAGCTCGTTTATGTTTGCCTTCAAAAATTGTGCCTTGGAAGCACGTTTATTTTCGCTTTCGAAAATTATGCCTTGGAAGCTCGTATAATTTGGCTTTAGAAAATTGTGCCTTGGAAGCTCATTTATTTTCGCTTTCGAAAATTGTGCCTTGTAAGCTCATTCATTTTCGCCTTCGAAAATTGTGCCTTGGAAATTCGCTTAGTTTCGGTTTCGAAAACTGAGCCTTAAAAGCTTGTTTAGTTCGGTTTTGGAAATTGTTCCTTGGAAGCTCTTTTTTATTTTTTTTTCAAAAAATGTGTCTTGTAAGCTCGTCTAGTTTAAGTTTAGAAAATTGTGCCATGGAAGCTCGTCTAGTATCAGGTTCAAAAGTTGTGCCTTGAAGCTCGTCTAGTTTCGGTTCCAAAAAGTGTGTCTTGGAAGCTTGTCTAGTTTCGGTTTTGAAAACTGTGCCTTGGAAACTCGTATAGTTTCAGTTTTAAAAAATGTGCCTTGGAAGCTCGTCTAGTTTGTTTCAAAAATTGTGTTTTGGAAGATTGTCTAATTTTACTTTTGAAACTTGTGGCTTTGAAGCTCTTCTAATTTCAATTAAAAAAATGTGCCTTGGAAGCTTGTCTACATTCGAAAATTGTGCCTTGGAAGCTTGTCTACATTCGAAAATTGTGCCTTGGAAGCTTGTCTAGTTTCGAAAATTGTTCCTTGGAAGCTCGTTTAGTTTCTGTTTCAAAAAGTGTGCCAGGGAAGCTCGTCTAGTTTTTTTTTCGAAAAATGTGCTTTCGAAACTAGTCTATTTTGGGTTTAAAAAATTGTGCCTTTGAACCCCATCTAGTTTCAGTTTAAAAGAATGTGCCTTGGAAGATCATTTAGTTTCGGTTCTGAAAATTGTTCCTTGGAAGCTTGTCTAGTTTCAGTGTAAAAAATTGTTCCTTGGAAGCTCGTCTAGTTTTGGTTTTGAAAATTGTGCCTTCGAAGATCATCTAGTTTTTGGTTTTGAAATTTTTTTTCTGGAAGCTCGTCTAGTTTCGTTTTGGAAAATTGTGCCTTGGAAGCTCGTCTAGTTTCTTTTTCAACAAGGGTTCTTTGGAAGCTCTTCTAGTTTCGGTTTCGAAAATTGTTCCTTGGAAGCTCTTCTAGTTTTGGTTTGGAAAATTGTGCCTTGGAAGCTTGTCTAATTTGAGTTGCTTATGCAAAGTCTTTTGCAAATGTACATAGTCTGTCACTTGCAGAGAGAAACTTTTATTTTGAACTCGGTAGAGGTGAATAAAGGTCACGAAGAATGGCAGTTTTCGTAATGATACTCATTAACACAAATAGAATGTTTTAAAATTGTTTTTTTTTGCAATATAAAGGAATTTTGCAATTAGATAGTTTATAGTTTGTTGACGTTGTAAACAGAATCAAATCTGTCTGCTACACGTCCTCTTTTTATGTTCTTGAATTCCAAAGTTATCTTTTTATAGAGAGAAGAATGGTTCCAGTCTTGGTGTTTTTGAATTTTTAAACTATAATGACAGACATCAGACTGTGTATTTTTAGTGTACATATGACCTGTATTACTTTTAAAGGGAATTTCCAAATTTAATTATTAATTTACTTTATTTGATACAAAACAACCATGGCACATTTTCAAATGCATATGTTAATATAAATGTAAATTGTTTAGATAATATCTTACTGCACAACCGATAGTAAAAGTTCTATCAGAAATAATTCAGGGCCTAGAACGAATGTAAGCTGATAAAAATCGACAAGAAGGCTGATCCTCAAAAACACCATGTTTCTCTTAAATCGGATAAGATTCTTTTTGAAGTGGAATTATCAGAATACCCAAACATCTCTCAGGACTGTAGGATTTCATTCAAAAGAAATTGTTGCAGTTAATCTTTTCCGTTGGGATCAAAGGAAAACCTAATTCTTAAAGTAGCTTAAAGGCCTCCTTAAAGGTTCCATTTTTGTGGTCTTATGCTACATAGAATATTATCGTATGGAGCTCTCAAACAGGTACATCAAAAGGGATAGTTCGCTAACAGTTTATCCGTAAGAAATGCTACAGAAGTATCAAGGTAAACATACGTAAAATGTGGGAATGCAGCATTCAGATTTATATTCAAGCTAAGTTTTTGTAATTGATTTGGATTGTGGATTGCCATTGATGGGTCTACATAATTGTGAATTATATTTAATGGGGCAGCATAGAACAATTTATTGCAGTTGGTATGACATTAAAATTTTATTAATTAGAATGGATGGGACTGGCAAAATTATGAATGGCAGTTGAAGGGGCAAACATAATTCAAGGGTTAAAGTTGATGGGATAGGCAAAAAATATGGATTATAGTTGATAGGACAGGCAAAAATCTTGGATTACCGTTGATGGGACAGGCAAAAACGTGAATTACAGTTGATGGGCTGGCAGTAATCATGGATTATAGTGGATGGGGCAGGCAGGAATCGTATATTACAGTTGCTGTGACAACCAAATATCATGGTTCACAGTAGGTGAAAAAGTAAAAATTCAATACAAATGATAGCTTAGGCAAAAAGTATAGCATACGGTCGGTGCCATTGTTATAAATTAGCATTATAGTTGATATGCCTGGGAAAAAATTATGGTTGACACTTGGTGGGCACATATAAAACTCATTAAATGAAATGCACCAATTTGTGGTCCTAACATATATCTAACTGATACTTTTAGCTTGCCAATACCTACTAGCACAGAGAGTGGCTTTCCTGGTCCTGCCTAGCTAGACGGTGGTTTAAATTCTGAGCTGTATCATCCAGGCCTCGGTAATACTTTTGATAGACTAATAGCATTCCATATAAAACAGGATTGGGTCTAGTACACTTCCCTGGGACACCCCTCTACATAATGGTTTCTATTAAAGATGAGAATTTCCAATTCATACTCAGTAGTTTGTCAACCAATTAATCTTTTAGGTACTTAAAACCAATACCAATGGATGGTAAATCATTTAAAGGTTTAAAGGCTGCTCATGAATGGCAGAGGCAAGGGACAGTGACATTGCCTTATCAAGCAGGTCAATGCTGTAGAGACTGATCATATTACATATGATCAGCGCCCAAGCCCCCTCTCCATCCAAGCTAGGACCAAGGAGGGCCAGGCAGTGGCTGCTGATAACTCACCAGATAGACCTATAGGCTCCCCCAAACCCGCCATCCTTAGCTCACAAGGATGGTGAGGTTGCAGCGACTAAAGGAACTAACGAGTTTGAGCGGTACTCGAACCTCAGTTTGTCAATCACCAGGCAAGGACGCTACCACCAGGCCACTACAACCCTTAATAGTAATGTAGTGCATACAAAGTGTTAAAAGCAGCTCTAAGATCGAGTAAAATTAGGATGACACAGTTGTCCTCCGTCACTTCCAGCAGATCAGTTTACTAACGAACATACATCAGTCTCTGTAGAATATAAGTGTCTGTAAGGTGACTGGTTATCCGCCAACGACTCAATTATTCCTAAATGACTAACCAGTTATTTAAGAATTATATATTCTACCACTTAGGATAAGACGAATCCTTTCAGGTATATTTTTAACTGGTGGCATATTTAAGAGAATAAAATTAAAAGCATTGGTATTGTACTATATCGAGTATACCTTTTCTATTGTTGGTCTACTCTCAGGGTAGCAGGTTCATTCTCTCGAACAGCTTTTATATGATTAATGGGATATATTTATCCATGCGATATTTTAGGAGGCACCTTTCGATTTTTTTAATTGAATATAAGGTTTTCTCTTTAATAAGAAATCCAGATTGACTGTTAAGATTTGATTCAATTCTGACTTAGGCTGCAGCTTATTTATTATTTTTTTTCACAGAAATGGTTTTTCCTTCATTGAAATTTATATTTTGGCATTGGCAGCTCTAGACTTCATTTCCATATATATGGATATCATTTTAGCGTTGGTCTCGATGGCAGGTTGACTGATATTACCATCCCCTACTCTCTCAGCAAAATGCATGTCTGGCATCAATGACTTATATAAGGCTGTCGTGACGCTAACTCATCCAGAGACTGCCACGCATAGAATTTAAATCTTTGAAGCAACTTCATATCCACTCCTTCAATCATTAATTTATTTTGCGGGAAATAGAATAGTGGGTAAGAATTCATTGAATATAATAGTTGGTATTGATTTTAATTACCAAAGGCAAACCAACTGTAGTTTCCCTAAATATCTTTAAGTTATTATTATTATTATTATTATTATTATTATTATTATTATTATTATTATTATTACTAGCCAAGCTACAACCCTAGTTGGAAAAGCAAGATGCTATAAGCCCAAGGGCTCCAACAGGGAAAAATAGCCCTGTGAGGAAAGGAAATAAGGAAATAAATAAATGATGAGAATGAATTAACAATATATCATTCTAAAAACAGTAACAGTAAATTGATATTTGTGTTAACGTTCTATAATGGAAATAGGAACACATAGACAAAAGAAATTACCAAAATAATCCGGTTTACTATGGTTGGATGTGTTTCAGTTTCGTTTGAATTCCAGAATAAGTAAATCCACGTTGACCTAACATTAAGAAAAGCCTTTAGAGGCCTTACAGCTGCCAATAGATATGTTAACCTTTCTGCTCTCCTGGCATTTCCATTCAGTTATTGAATTCACCTGATATCTGAAGGAGGCACAAATTATTATTATTATTATTATTATTATTATTATTATTATTATTATTATTATTATTATTATTAGCTAAGCTACAACCTCTTTGGAAAAGGAGGTTGCTATAATCCAAAGGGTTTTCACAGGGAAAAATATCCCAGATAGGAAAGGAAATTAGGAAATAAATAAACTAAAAGAGAAGTGCTCAGATTAGAATGAAATATTTTAAGAACAGTAGCAACATTAAAGTAGATCTTTTATATATAAACTATAAAATCATTCTTTGTAAGTTTGAACCTTTGGAGTTTGCATCAACATAATAACAAAATCATTAGTGATTTTTGTTCGAGAGTTTGGAGTATAGGTAGGAGTGGGGCTGAATATATTATATATAAAGTTTACTAAAAGTAGTAGGTATATTCTGCCCAAACAATGGATATAAAGTAACATGCGAAAGGAAGAGAATAGCTGTGTTTGCTTGCTCTCCTATCCAGTAAGCAAAAGTTGTCCAAAACTCCTAACAGTAAATCCATTCACTTAATGAACTTGCTTTATAAAAGCGCAGGTGAGGAGGCATCCACCTCTATCCCTCTATATCCCATCCTACCCCCACCTCAACCACCCATCCCCCAAACATAAAAAAGAAATAAAAGGAAAATTGAAAAGAAGAGAATTGGAATCTAAGTTTCTAAGAAGTTCTTATTGAAAAAGTTTGAATCTGCGCTTTTCGTTATCATTTAAGCTTTTGATTGTGAGAATTCGACCGCAAGAAACACTTTCGTCGCCGGAGTTTCCCCTCCCGACTGATGGGATGGGATTGCTATTGGCCTGGCAGATGGTGCAGTGGTGATACTGCGCTTGGTAAAGGACGGACAGAGTGGGGTAAGGGGGCGGGGGGGGGGGGGGGTTAAGGGTGGCCACTGCAGGAATTTGTGGTTTATTGATGTTATTGTAAATGGTTTTCTGATATTTGAATGATTCGTTTTGTCATCACTTTTGGGTATAAAGCTTCCTCGTGTGTGGGCAGTGATGGAATTCAGGGATTTTTGACGGTATTGTAAATGGCCCCTACTTTTCAAACGTTTCATTTTTTACTTTGTTGTATATGCTCCCTCTTTTATAAACGTTTCATTCTCTCTTCTGCGCACAGAATAATCGAACAGTATTGAATAATACGAAGATATTTTGTATTAACATGTAATTTTTTTACCTTATCGTTTTCGACCTGGTATCAAATTACTGCAATCTTCCTGAATTGCATTTTGTAATCATAGATAAAAGGTGAAATTAGGGGTACGAACTGGGTACAAAGTCGTTATGCCACTACATTTGAAATGATAACGTGATCATTTTTAAAGGTGACAGACGAAAGTCTAAAATAAGATCCAAAATGTCTCCCACTAGAAACACGCTAGTTTTTTGATAAGGTAAATCTGTACATTCTAGACATTCTTCTAACCACTTATATCATATAGTTCTAATGATCCCTTTTTTCACGATAGTTTGGAACCACAAACCCATGATAATACGATGATCTATCAAGAGATGATTGCAAGATAGTCTTAACAATATAAGCAATTTCAGGTTGTTTTTTTTTTTTTTTTTTTTTTTTTTTTTCTTTTTTTTTTTTTCTTTTTTTTGAATGATTAGTAATGTACAGCGTATGGTGCTCACTAAACCTGTTATCACTCAGTCTGGTTTGAAAACTTTTATTGCCTAAGTAATTGTACCGTCAAATCAAATGGTCTGAAAGTTTTTAATGTAAACTAATTTTACTGTCAAATTAGAATGCATAATTCTGAGCAGTCAGTTTCCAAACTTCTTAAGCTAAGCAGCGCCATGTGAAGTTATCGTTATACTTATACATATATATATATATATATATATATATATATATATATATATATATATATATATATATATATATATATATATATTTTTAATGAGGCATATTTGCACTGACTCGCAGGGGTGCCCTTTTAGCTCGGAAAAGTTTCCTACTAGCTTATTGGTTAGAATTATCATGTCCAATCAATCAGCACGCACGAAACTTTTTCGAGCTAAAAGGGTACCCCTGCGAATCTGCAAATGTGCCTCAATAAGAAAAATGAGTAAATCTAACGACTTGTTTATGCTAACAATTCTGTATCGATGTTTTTAACACTCAATCATGTTTAAAATCACTCATGTTATTAAACCTTAGATTAAGACATAATTCTCTACTGTCAATAGTTTTCGAATTCTCTTCAAGACAGTCCTAGTTGTATTATTATTATTATTATTATTATTATTATTATTATTATTATTATTATTGTTGTTGTTGTTGTTGTTGTTAGTTTTGTTGTTTTTGTTGTTGTTGTTGCTGTTTTTGTTAGCTAAACTACAATCCTCTTCTTGTTTTTTTAAAAGACTTTATGGTTTGTATATGAAAGATTTATTTTAATGTTTTTATTGTTCTTAGAATATTTTATTTTAATTGTTAATTACTTCTCTTTGGTTTATTTATCTCATTTCCTTTCCTCACTGGGCTATTTTAATGTTAGAGCCCTTTGGCTTTTAGCATCCTGCTTTTTCAACTAGGCTTGTAGGTTGGCAAGTAACAACACCAACAACAACAATAATAATAATAATAATAATAACAACAACAACAACAACAACAACAACAACAACAACAACAACAATAATAACAACAACAACAACAACAACAACAACAACAATAATAACAACAACAACAACAACAATAATAACAACAACAACAACAACAACAACAACAATAATAACAACAACAACAACAACAATAATAACAACAACAACAACAACAACAATAATAACAACAACAACAACAATAATAACAACAACAACAACAATACTACCCGAGACATATTTATTAACTTTATTGTAACTATACTTGGGTCATTAATTAATTCTGCCTAATGCAGATACAGAAAATTATATGTTATTAAGGGATCATATAATTCTTTAGACGTTTTCTGTAAATATCCTAAATAATGATTTAAGATTTAATTACTAGATGGAGGATCAAACGATATCTCTATGAATTCGGAAATTAAGATTTAAAGGTATTGGTTTCTTTAGTAGTATATCAAAGAATATGTAGGCCTTTGAAATATGGAGTTTTGTTTTATTATTATTTTGTTTGATCATGTTTCAAGCTACATCTAATTTGGAATGATCCTTTTTCATTTTACCGTTTTACCCGCATCTTAATAATTATTCAATATTACTAAGAAGTTGGTAATAACATTAAATGAAGATTCTATTATTATTAGCTTAAAAATAGTTATGAAATTATTATTAATTATTGAAACTTATTAAATTTATGAAAAAAATAAGGATTATTTTTATTATCAAAATTACTTAAATTATTAAAATTTATCCTTATACCAGCCCATGAGGCCCTTCCACAGTAGCGGTCCGTATACTAGAGATTCAAATTTGAATAAGAGGCCTGGTATGGACCTTTAGGATTTGAACGAGCAACCGAGATCTGTGTAACAAATTCTTAGGTCTGGGTGTAAATTCTTATCGACTTTGTTTCATTATAAAGATGTTTATATATAATTTCCAACAATCATCTTTGAGGGCACTTGATAATTCGTAGATTTATTCAGTACCAAGGATTGATTTTGAAGCAAGGAACTGGTGATCAAATATGCTTAGGCTTTTATCAATAGGTTAAGTATAATTGACTTATCCTGTTAGCTGATTAGATTTTCATCATAAAGAATGTCAAAATGTTCATTGCTACACTGTAAAACACCGTAATTTTAATCGGAAATTCTCCGTAAAAGTATACTGTTCTCGTCCGTATTTCAGTAAAATACAGACAACCGTAATTTTACCCTACTTTGTTATTATCTCTTACGGGTTGGTGACCGTATTATCATTCTTTTACGTCAATACGTCAATATATCCGTTTTTAAAACGGTAAATGCCTGGCAACATTTATTTCAGGATTTTTACCGTTTTTTTACGGCAAATTTTTAGGTGTATCATTAATTTTCTGCTAAGAAAACTAAAAGCAATAATACAGTTTCTTGCATTTGTGTCTCCTTGTGTGTATTGAATTAAATTGTTTGAAATAATAATTGGACAAACTATAAATCAAAATATTTCTTCTGTTTAATTCGTATCATTCAGCTTTAAAGTCTTCTGTAATTCACGCCATTAAACAAAGTTGTTGTTGTTGTTGTTGTTGTTGTTGTTGTTTTTTTTTTTTTTTTTTTTTTTACGCACTGTAATATTCTATCATATATTTCCGCATCTTGTATTAGCAATGAAAGTCAAGAAAACGCTATTTCTATCCCTACAGATTCTTTACAGATCCAATAACACTTAGTTTGTGTGGATGGTCAAGCTACACATCCAATTCTCATTTACGACAACGTCTGTGTCCTCTGCCATTCCATCATCGCCCCGCTTCGATTCCTCCCCTCTCCTCACACAGGCCATTTAGAAGAATCCATCTCTTTTCAGATTCCATTCGCAGCAGAATATCTGTCGTTCGCACTTCGTCATTAAAGAGCATTCCGTGCCAACTTTCTCCTTCGCCAGGATAATTTCTTCGCCGCCCTCCTCCTCCTCCTCCTCCTCCTACTCCTCCTCCTCCTCCTCCTCCTCCTCCTCCTCCTCCTCCTCCTCCCTTGCACGCTTGGCTTCTTCCACCTCTCCTTCCCCATAATACGAGCAATTTCTTCCCCTGCCTTGGAGAACGCAATCTGTGATTTCTTTGATGATAATGAAACTTCCGAGTAATTATACTTTTTCTTCTCCGTCCGGCGAGAATAAAAGAACGCCATCCCATCATCTTTGGCGTAAGCGTAATACCTCCTTCTATTATATCAGGTGCATAATAATCGTTTGAATTTTCTCTCCCACATTCTCACTTTCATTTCAGTATCGGGGAGTGTTTCCTAATCCCTTTCTTTGCCAGACAGTAACGAACCACTACTTTTTCCAAATCTTTATTTCCGTATTAGATAATATAGAAATTTACATTTCAATAGTATTGATAATATGATTAATATGAAGTTTTAATTCATAAAAAAATAATAAGATTTTTTTTATGTTTGTCAATTATTGATGTATTTTGGTAATCTAGTCACCAATTTAAGTGCGGAACTTTAATATATTGCTATTTTCTAGCTGTGTAGCAACATGGCAACCCCCCCCCCCCTCCAAAAAAAAAAAAAAAAAATCTGAATGAAAAACATCCACTTTATAGCATGGAAGCAATAGCCCTGGAAAGAAAAGGTAAAAAATAAACTACAAGAGAAATAATGAACAATTAGAATAACATATATTTAAAACAGTAACAACATTGAAATAGGTCTTTCATACACCAGTCACCATCACCAGGGTTTAAACTTGAGCATGTGCCATGTGGCCATTACCTTAAATGATGCTGCTTTTTACCTTAGATTACCTTAAAACGTTTTCTAATTTCTTTAAATTTTAAGCTAGTAAAACCGAAATTACATTAGAATTATCTTGAAACCATGCAAATTACCTCAAACTAAGGTAATTACTTTAAAAGTTTAAACCCTGTACCATCACCACCACTGGTCAGATGGTCCTCAGTCTGTCCCTTCGTCTTGAAGTGTTTCCCCATTTTCGGTCGAGGTCAAAGGTTAAGTGATTCACGAAAGCTGCAAATCAAACAATCGCTACGAAAACTTTATACATTCTTCGTCTCCTTTTTCTCTCTCATTTCCGATTCCTTCATTATTGTTTCTTCTCTTGTTTCTCCCTTTCTAGTTGAGTGTAGATATTAGGGAAGAGAGAGAGAGAGAGAGAGAGAGAGAGAGAGAGAGAGAGAGAGAGAGAGAGAGAGAGAGAGAGGGCTATTGTCCGAAGTTTAAAGGAATAACTTGGTGGGAATTATCAAGGGCAAGAGAGAGAGAGGAAGTTCCCCTTCAACTCTCTCTATCTCTCTCTCTCTCTTTCTCTCTCTCTCTCTCTCTCTCTCTCTCTCTCTCTCTCTCTCTCTCTCTCTCTCTCTTGTCGATGAGCCTTTTTCAAACTCGCAAAAAGGAATTGGCCTGTATCACTCTCGATCGTGATTTTTATCTAAACTAAAATCTGCTGTTTGCAGGAATTAGCGTTTAAAATAATTTCTTTTAGGAATTTAGTATTTCTATGATAAATTAATCTATTTTCTTACTATTTCTATGATGGATCAATCTATTTTCTAAGTATTTTTATGATAAATCAATCTATTTTCTTACTATTTCTATGATGAATCAATCTATTTACTAAGTATTTCAATGATAAAGAAACCTATTTCCTAAGTATTTCTATGATACATCAACCTATTTCTTAAGTATTTCTATGATGAATCAGTCTATTTCCTAACTATTTCTATGATAAATCAATCTATTTCCTAACTATTTCTATGATAAATCAATCTATTTCCTAACTATTTCTATGATAAATCAATCTAATTCCTAACTATTTCTATGATAAATCAATCTATTTCCTAACTACTTCTATGATAAATCAATCTATATCCTAACTATTTCGATGATAAATCAATTTATTTCCTAACTATTTCTATGATAAATCAATCTATTTCCCAAGTATTTGCACTTCCCTCTGACGAAAGACGACCTTCATCACATGTCATCTTGTTTTGTATTCTACTACTGGCGAATAATCTAGGCCTTGATTGTCTGTTAGACATACAAGACGAAACTATGTTGCCGATACCTTTATTAGGGAACACGATTGTATTGTTAGGAAAGTTAATTGATTGTATTCTTTTGGATAGTAAAAATAGAACTGTTTCCTTCTGAGAATCATCTACAATGTATTACTATACTAAAACAATTAACAATTTCTTACAAGTCTTTATAATTAAGACTTATAGAGTTTTACCTAACCGTTTGAAACACTGTGCAAATGCAAAGCTGACGATGGTGATTGACTTCGGAGTAGGGAACTGATATATCCAAAAGGACTTGTTTGTAAAAGAATGAGGCTGAGATGGACTGTAAGGGGTTGAGTTGACAGGAATGGGATGGAATGGAGTGAATAGCGAATAATGGGGCCAAGCCATTTAACTTTGCTTTCGCTTATCTCCTGCAATAACTAGAGGGACACTCAGTAGAGCACAGATCTCCGCCACGGCAGTTTATTTTTCAACCTTTTGCTCGACCTTGACCTTGACATTAACATGTATATATTGGCGTGGATTTTTATATGAACCCAGTTTGAAGCTTCTATGACAACGATGTTCAAACATATGGCTGATTACGTGAATTAGACATTTTGCTTGACCGTGACCTTGGCCTTTTACCTTGGCCTCCCAAAATTTAATATTTTGTAGCTTTTTACATAAAAGTTAATCCCTCCAAGTTTCATTACTCTACGATTAAAATTGTGGCCAGGAAGCTATTCACAAACACACACAAACAGGGGGTAAAACATAAACCTCCTTCCAACTTCGTTGGCGGAGGTAATAAAAAGCAAAGCACTGTATTGTACAATACTCTCAAACAATGGGAATCATCTGCCTCGTCAGTTCTTTTGTTTTGATGTTTATTTAAGATCATATTTAAGTAATTTCCCAAGCAAATAGAATGGCACGTACTTTCATCCCTTCCCTTAATTAGATATCCTAATAGTTTATTGAATTCACAGTCACTGAAGTATTTCTTGCAAACGGAGCTCAATTGTTTTATTTTTTTTTCCTTCCTAAAATTTGACTCTAGGTACTTTGGAGTAAAATTAATTAAGTTACCCTTACTTCCAGAATTTTTCTTTTTTTTTTTCAGGAAGATTTAATATTTTCCATTAATTCTAGAGTTGTGTTTTTTTCGTTTTTGTTTTGGGAAGTTTTAATATATTAATGAGATATTTTAGAGTAATTTTAATTAAGTTACCCTTACTTCTAGAATTGTTTTTTTTTTTTCAGGAAGATTTAATATTTTAATTAATTTTAGAATTGTGCCTTTTTATTTCGTTTTTGTTTCGGGAAGTTTTATGTATTAATGAGATTTTTCGGAGTAAAATTAATTAAGTTACTCCTACTTCTAGAATTGTACTTTTTTTTTTCTTTAGGAAGATTTAATTTAATTTTTTTCGTTTTTATTTCGGGAAGTTTTAATTTATTAATGAGATAAATATTATATGCCATTCAACCCAGTTACGTATCCTACCGGATTCCTCATCATTCTACCCATGATTGCAATTCGATTCCCCTCTTACTCTTTCTTTACGCGGCATTTATAAGACTCAAACTCTTTCCAGGTTCTATTATTATTATTATTATTATCATTATTATTATTATTACTACTGGCTAAGCTACAACCCTGCTTGGAAAAGCAGGAGGCTATAAGCCCAAGGACTTCAACGAGGAAAAATAGCCTAGTGAGGAAAGCGAATAAGGAAATAAATAAACTACAAGAGATGTAATGAACAATTAAAATAAGACATTTCAAGAATAGTAATAACATTGAAATAGATCTTTCATATATAAACTATAAAAAGAGACTTATGTCAGCCTGTTCAACATAAGAATATTTGCTGCAAGATTTCTATTCTCGGTAAAATATCTGTGGTTGGCACTTCGCCATTAAAGTCGCAACGTCCGAAGTTCTCATCATTCCAACATTTCTCCCTAACACGTTCAGGTTAGTCCCTAGAAATTTATATATTTTCCTAGCAAGTTCTGGTTTTTCCCAACACGTTCGGTTAGTCCCTAGAAATTTAGATATTTTCCTAGCAATTTCGGGTTTTTCCTATCGCGTAATATTAGTCCCTAGAACGTCAGATATTTCCTAGCAAGTTCGGGTTCTCCCTAACACGTATGGTTAGTCCCTAGAACGTTCGATTTTTCCTTAGCAAGTTCGGGGTTTTCCTAACACGTTCGGTTAGTCCCTAGAACTTTAGGTATTTCCCTAGCAAGTTCGGGTTTTCCTCAACACGTTCGGTTAGTCCCCAGAAATTTAGATATTTTCCTAGCAAGTTCATGTTTTCCCTAACACGTATGGTTAGTCCCTAGAACGTTAGATATTTCCCTAGCAAGTTCGAGTTTTCCCTATCACGTTCGGTTAGTTCCTAGAACTTTAGATATTTCAGGGTTTTCCCTAACAAGTTCGTATGTCTCATTCTTATCAATCTCCCTTCTCGCCTGAGTAATTTTTTTCCTTGCCTTGAAAAACGTAATCTCGTTTCTTTGAGAGTGGAACTCCAATGTAATTATGATTTTATAATAGAATTACACTTTATATGGCGTAAGCATGCGACCCCATTCCATTATATGTATCTTGTATAATATGAATCAAAATTCTCCTTGTGTCCTTTCTCTGCCTTCTATAATAAAGGAAATCCCTAAAATCTTATCTTCAGACTCGAATGAGCTTTCACTTTTAATGTTTTTTCCCTTTCAAGATATTCTATAAGCTTGATTGAATTTGATACTACTTAAAAGTGATCTTGTAACATCGCCTTGATAAAAAAAAGATTACGTAAATGCCAGGGTTAATGTTGTTTACACTTTAGTTTTACGTTAAGAAGAAAGACTGTATTAAATTCAATTTTATTATAAAAACTATATTTTGACATTCCACTTGATGTGATAGTTCTTGTAATTATTTAGTCTTTGGCTAGTACAGTGGTAATGCGTTCGCCTAATATTTGCATGGCAGCAGATCGATCCCAGGCTGGGTTTAAAGGCTTAAAGGGCGCTCATGATTGGCAGAGGCAAGGGACAGTGACATTGCCCTATCGAGCAGCACAATGCCCTAGAGACTAACCATATATACATATGATCAGCGGCCCGAGCCCCCTCTCCACCAAAGCTAGGACCAAGGAGGGCCAGGCAATGGCTGCTGGTGACTCAGCAGATAGACCTATAGGCTCCCCCAAACCTCCCATCCTTAGCTCACAAGGATGGTGAGGTTGCAGCGACCACAGAAACTAACGAGTTTGAGCGGGACTCGAACCTCAGTCTGGCGTTCATCAGTCAGAGACGTTACCACATCGGCCACCACAACCCTTGGAATCATGAGTTTAACCTGTTAGTATGAAGGATTTGGTTGTGCTTGGGCACCATTGCGGGGGGGGGAGGGAGAGGTGTCCTTTCCCTGCTGACGTTCTGGTGCGTGTCTCTTCAGATAATACTGGAACTGAAACCAGACACCTTTCACCTTTGCCTTTTGCTTGACTGAAAAGGTTTATTCCTTAGGGGGAGAGTGCTGTCAGTGAACCTCAGGCATTGTCTTGTAGGCATTTCTTTGATCTTCCTTGCCTTTTTGCTGCTCAGTTTCTCTTAAATTTTACTTCACGTTGTAAATGCTTGTTTTACCAGCAGCTGCATCAGGATGCTGAATGGCCTAAGCATGGGAGCTAAAGTCTTCAGTTCAATATTAAAAGTGTTTTTGAAATTTTGTTAGAGGCAAGTACTTTTAGAAAAACCCAACACTGAACATTATTATTATTATTATTTTTATTATTATTATTATTATTATTATTATTTTTATTATTATTATTATTATTATTATTATTATTATTATTAGCTAAGCTACAACCCTAGTTGGAAAAGCAGGTTGCTTATAGCAAACCTGCCCAAGGGCCCCAACCGTGAAAATAGCCCAATGAGGAAAGGAAATAAAGAAACAGAATAGTGTGCCAGCATGTATCTTCAAGGAAGAGCACTCCAGATCTTAAGGTATTTTTGTAATTGAAGTTTCACAAAGAAGGGAAAACTTCTTTGCGTTGGTTTGCAGGAGCTTTGAAGTTATGATAAATGAAGAGGGTCTTCTAATCCAATCTCAAGTACAAACCGATATCTGGAGATGAGGATTTCTGAATGTAATTCTTGTACCATTTCTATCTTACTCTTATTTTCCCATTATTTTTTTCTCATTTTCCTTTTGAGTTAATTTCTAATTTTTCTTATCATTTTTCTTCTTGTTCAGCCGACTGTTATCCGAAGGGAAGCGAGGCTTTTGTCCAAAGTTCGAAGGAATAACTTTATGGGAATGTCAAGACCGAGATAGAAAGATTCTCTCTCTCTCTCTCTCTCTCTCTCTCTCTCTCTCTCTCTCTCTCTCTCTCTCTCTCTCTCGGTTGCCCTTCTATATCGTCTACCATTACCATTTCATATCCCTTAAAGGGATGGCAGATTATCACTACCCTTCGTTGTTTATTTAATACAATTGTTAAAAACAGATTCTATTTTTGTCATTTACTTCTAAATTGCGACGCCAGGTGGCAACTATTGATTATGTAGAGTACTATACTCAATTTTTTTAATGAGGCGTATTTGCACTGACTCGCAGGGTGCCCTAATAGCTGTGAAAAGTTCTCTAATCGCTGATTGGTCAGAATTATTTTGTCCAACCAATCAGCTACTAGGAAACTTTATGAGCTAAAAGGGCACCTATGAAAGTCAGTGCAAATGCGCCTCATTAAAAAAAATGAGTATAGATATATATTGCAAATGATATTGGAAAGAGTGAGCAGTGAGATTGAATTCAGTTGGTAAGTTTTCGTAGGCTTAAGAAAGGAAAACTTTTTTAACAATCCTTTTCAGGCCTACTCTTCGACTAAAGTATCGGGATTCATTCCGTGGCAAGAATTAGTTATTATAAGGAGAAAGAGAAAAGTTATATTTTGGATTATTGATATAGTTTTGGTTATTGTCTCATGCTTTCCACTACCAGACGATGGAATTCTAATTTCGTATTGACCTATATTTGTTCCAACACGAAGACTTACCTCGAACTACTTTCTATAGGAGTCACTGGTGATCTCCTCTCTATCGACTAGAGTTTTGCGTATGTTACCCCCCCACTCCGCGCTCTAAGTAGCCTTACCCCCGGCATCAAGGAATGTGCCCCGAGGGTAGGATCAAGGTAGGTCGCTGCTTGGCTGGGTCACCTTCATCATTAAGTTCTCTGGTCGCGAGGCATTCACACCTCGCTCTCGTTTCTCTGTCGATCCTTTGTGTGCGTTCTAGTGTCCCACGTGTTCCCAGCGTGGCAACTTGCGTTTTCCAGTGTGCTTTTCCCAAGTGTTCCTGTGCGTTCACCTTTCAACCGTGTGCTTACCCAGTGTTTTCATTGATTCCCTTAGTGCTTGTCGTGCGTTGTGTGCATTATGGAGCAAATTCGCCGTTGTCCTGGGCCTAGAGCCGGGAAATCGTGTGGAGCGTTCCTCTCCAAGCCAGAAGTGGATCCTCACTCCCTTTGTTCCTCCTGTAGGGGAAAGGTTTGCTCGTCAGCAGACACGTGCCCCGAGTGTGTAGACTGGAGCGATATACAGTGGGTACGCTACGGTACCAAAAAGAGGAAATCAGCGAAACGTTCCCCCAGGAAAATTAGTGTTTCCTCGCCGATACCATCACCCAGTGAGCGGTCCGACGGGGCCTCGGTTTCTCCATCCCCTACACAGAGTAGGGGACGAGGTAAGTCTAGTGTTGTGGATGAACAAGGCGTCCTTTCCCAGGAGCCCAGTGTAAGTGCAGTGCCAATGGCGGGCCCCTCTAGGGCTAGTGAAGGACCCAGTAGTGCGTCCGGAGAGTCGGCCCTTGTGCTCGGGGGGCACGCTTCCTCCGATGACCCTTGTGGGGTAGTAACGCGGTCTCGGTATCACCGCCGCCCTCGTGGGCCTGTTCTTCTGGTTCGTCGTTAGGGGGAGACAACCAGAGGAAAGTTCGACCTTCGGGTAACGAGGCCTTCGGTTGGAGGCTCCCGAAGACGCCGGGTAGGTCACCCCTGAGGATGGATGTGACCCTGGATCCCTGGCTCCCGGGCATGGAACGGTTTGAGTCATTCCCAACCCTCCCCACGGAAGTCCGCGATGACTTCCTCCAGCCCTCGACCTCTGGCATTCAACGACCGAAGAAGTCCCCCGCAGTCCCCGCTACCAGCCGACACGCGGTGAACACAGTGTCGTCGGGCTCATCGGACGTCTATTCCTCGTCAGAGGAAGAGGTCAGGGTGAAACACCGCCGTCGGAGGGAGCGGTCCAGGAGCGAGCGTTCCCGCTCGAGGTCGCGCTCTCGGTATAGCAGAAAGCGCTCCCGCTCCCCGAGCCGTAAGTATAGGAGAAGTGTATCTCCCGGTGGCGCCTGGATCTACGTATCTTCGCGGGAATCGAAGGTGCTTCGTTCCCCAGACCGCCGGTCCAGTGAGCGGTCCCCAAGGCTGCCGTCCTCCAAGCACAGCCTTGACCCTCACGACCTGGCTCGCAGGAAAGACCTCTCGAGAAAGCATAAGTCCTCGAGGCCTCCGGTTCACCCCGCCCAGCGGGGGGAAACGCGCTTCTTGTCAGGCAGCCTGGCTGAACCAGCCCAGCTGGTGCGGCCTTCGGGTCGGAAGGAACGGTTCCCGCTGTCGGGTCAGCCCACGGGAACCGCGCCCTCAGCACCCAGAGCCTTAGGGCGTACGAGAGTCCCCGCTGAACCAGCGGTGCCTGTATTATCCCGAGCCCCTGGTGCGGACTTACCCGCAGATGAGGTCCAGTACCTCGGCAGGACGGCGCCCCTGGCCCCAAGGGCTAGGCGTCCAGTCGGCGTGCCCGGTAAACCGGCTCCCCCGCCCCAGGCCGAGACCTTGGCTGACGGAGGGGAGGGCTCCCCGACGGAGGACTCCGCCTATAGGAGAGTGGTTAGCCTTATCAGAAGGCACCACGAAATAGCAGAACCTGCAGCTACGGATGGAGATTCCTGGAGGTCAAGCCTGCTGAGAATCATGCAGACTCCCTCCCAACCTAAGACATCCCTAGCACTCCCTCTAGCCCGAGATCTAGTTCTAGGGCAAGAGTACATTGACAAAGTAGTGGCCAGCAATGCCGAGGCCCCCAAGACCCAGAGTGCCTCGAAATTGCTCCAGGGCCTCAAAACCCAAGGGAAAGTCTATGTGCCTGCAGGACGTCGCCCAGGTCCTTGTAAAGTGGAGTCGGCAGTAGACATTCTGAGTCAAGGCGTCTCAGACGATAGAGCCTCTTCGGCCCCAGTCTGTTTCTCGCCAGCAGAGGCCTCCATGATGGAGGAAATGTCGCGAGACTTAGTCAACGTCTCCTCTTGGCTGGACTGGTGGGCTTCCACGTTGGTGGGTGTTCAAGCCTCCTTCGACCCCGAGGACCCTGATCAGCAAGGCCTACTGAGGGACCTCATTACCTCTGGGGGTAAAACCCTCAAGTTTCTGACCTATCAGTCTCTCGCCCTAAGAGCCAACTGGGTTCTCCGTAAGCGAGACTCTGTGCTAACGAAGGTGTCTCGGAAGGTACCAGACAGGGAGGCGCGAGCCATTCGTAGTCTGCCCCTGTGGGGAGAGTCTCTGTTTCCTCTGAAGGAGCTAGAAACCATAATGGAAAAGGTCTCGAAAAAGAAGGAGGCCAACGTCACCAGACCGGCGACTTCTAGGAGACCGCCCTACAAGAGGTCCGTCTCGGATAGCGCCGCGACGCCCCAAGCCTCTTCCAGCACTACGAGGAGAGAGGCCCCCTCTTCCTCCTGGTCCTTAACGCCGCAACCCTCCCGCAGGGGAGCTGCAGTGCCCTCAAGCTCCTTCAGGTCGGGTTACTCCGCCTCTAGGAGAGGCAGATCAGGCCGCCCCTCTAGAAGAAGATAGAGTGGGAGGCCCCCTATCCCCGCCCAAGCCTCGGGTTGGGGGATGCCTCAGACAACATTGGCAAGCATGGAAGGCTCAAGGGGCAGAGCCTTGGACAGTGTCCGTCCTAAAGGAGGGCTACAGACTCCCGTTCCTGACGGAACCACCCCCTCTTATTCCGGCCAACCGGACAGAATGGCTAGCTCCCAAGGATCCGTTAAAGAGGACCGCCCTTCAAGAGGAGGTATCCTCCATGTTAGAGAAGGGCGCCATGGAAGAAGTTCTTCTCCCAGGGCCAGGTTTCTACAGTCGCCTGTTCCTGGTGGAGAAAGCGACGGGGGGGGGGGGGGGGTAGAGACCGGTTATAGATCTGTCAGCTCTCAACAAGTTCGTCAAGAAGACGGACTTCAAGATGGACACTCCAAGGTCAGTCCTGCTGTCCTTGAGGGAGAAAGATTTTATGATGACCATCGACCTCAAGGACGCATACTTCCAAATTCCGATCCACCCCTCGAGTCGGAAGTTCCTCCGGGTGAAATGGGGTTCCCAGATCCTGCAATTCAGGACTCTTTGCTTCGGTCTGTCAACAGCGCCCCAAGTGTTCACGAGAGTCTTCACGACTGTCTCAGTGTGGGCTCACGAACGAGGCATCCGCCTTATCAGATACCTGGACGACTGGTTGCTCCTTTCCGCCTCAAAGGCCCTCTTGGAGGAACAAGGGAGAAGTCTCCTCCAGTTTTGCAGAGATCTGGGGATTGTAATCAACCCGAAGAAGTCAAATCTATCCCCGTCCACCAGAATGAACTACTTGGGGATGACATTGGACACCATTCAGGGAAAAGTTTTCCCTTCGGAAGACAGGATAAGGAACCTCAGGCACATCATTCAACCGTTCCTGTCAGAACACCCCAGGAGAGCGAAAGACTGGCAGAGGCTGATAGGCCACCTGGTCTCATTGGAGAAACTAGTTCCCCAAGGGAGGGTAAGGCTCAGATCCATTCAATGGAATCTCAAGAACCTCTGGTGCCAGACGGACTCACAACAAGTGCTAATTCCAGTCCTTCCAGACACGAGACCCTCCCTGGAATGGTGGCACTGCCAGTCGAACTCCCTCTAGGGGATGCCCTTCGGGACCGGCCCTCCAGAATTACTTCTGTTCACAGACGCCTCCAACCAAGGATGGGGAGCCCATCTCCTCGACGAAACTGCACAAGGTACCTGGTTGGAAGGGGAAAAGCAACTCCACATCAATATCCTGGAGTTGAAAGCAGTCCAGAAGGCGTGCTTACACTTTGCAAGTCTGCTAAAGGGAAACGACGTGGCGTTGATGTGCGACAACGCCACGGTAGTAGCATACATAAAGAAGCAGGGAGGCTTGAAATCGAGAGAGTTGTGCGATCTCACCATAGAGATTCTAAATTGGGCAGAAGAAAATCACGTGGTGTTGTTAGCAAGGTTCATTCCCGGGAAGAAAAACGTTCTGGCCGACGGCCTCAGCAGAATGGGCCAGATAGTAGGGACAGAATGGTCCCTTCTCCCAGAAGTAGCCAGGCTCATCATTCAACGATGGGGTTCCCCGGTGATGGACCTCTTTGCAACAAAACTCAACGCCCAACTCCCAGTCTATTGCTCCCCTGTACCAGACCCGAAAGCAGCCTTAGAAGACGCCTTTCAGCACAAGTGGGACAATCTGGATGTGTACGCTTTTCCCCCTTTCACGTTGATAAGACAGGTTCTCAACAGAGTAAGGACCGCCCGAAACCTAAAAATGACTTTGGTAGCGCCCTGGTGGCCGGAGAGAGAGTGGTTCGCAGACCTAAAAGACCTAGCGAGTCAACCGCCGTGGCCTCTACCCGCCAGGTCAGACCTTCTGCACCAGCCTCACTTTCTCAAGCTCCACGACAACCCACTCTCCCTTCGTCTTCACGCCTGGAGACTATCGAGCGGCTCCTGAAGAAGGAAGGATATTCTCCCTCCACGGCTAAGAGAATGTCTCTGTACCTGAGAAAGTCGTCAGCCGCGGTATACCAGGCAAAATGGGCCTCCTTCACGAAGTGGTGCTCTGAGAGGCACATTAGACCTCTTAAGGCCTCTGTCCCAGACATAGCAGATTTTCTGGTGTTTCTTAGGGACAAGGTAGGAATGTCAATTCCAGCCATAAAAGGGGTTCGAGCCGCCTTAGGCCAAGTCTTCCTCCTGAAGGGCATCGACCTGGGGGCCTTGAGACACATAGCGATGCTTGTCAAGAGCTTCGAGCAGTCTTGCCCCCCTCAGGCGAGTAGGGTGCCCCAGTGGGACTTAGCCAAGGTCCTGAAGATGCTGTGTCGTCCCCCCTTTGAACCCTTGAAGGATATCGTAGACAAAGATCTCACCCTCAAGGCCGTCTTCTTGCTGGCCTTGGCGTCCGCTAAGAGAGTGGGAGAGATCCATGGTCTGTCATACGACGTTTCTCATTCAAAGGGGTGGAAAGAAGTATCCTGCAAGTTCGTGCCTTCTTTTGTGGCCAAGACTCAGAACCCAGCAGTCTGGGACCCGAAGTTTGAGGGTTTCTCAATTCCTGCCATCCCTAAGACAGGCAATGCAGAAGACTTGAAATTGTGCCCAGTGCGAACAATTAGGAAATACCTGGAAAGGACAGCGCATCTCCAACCAGGCATCAAGAGCCTCTTCGTTTCCACAGGTATTAATAAGAAACAAGTTTCCAAAAACACCATCTCCTTCTGGTTGAGACAAGTTATCGCCAGAACCTACAAGGAAGATGGCATAGCAGTGCCGGGCACTCCCCGGCCTCATGACATCAGGGGCCTGAGCACCTCCTTAGCCTTTGAGAAAAACATGGCAGTGGGGCAGATCCTGCGAGCAGGTACTTGGTCGAACCAGTCAACCTTTACTGCCCACTACCTCAAGGACTACTCAAGAAAATCCTTGGACGGGTTCTCCATTGGAACAGTCATCTCCGCCCTCCAAGCGGTGTAACGGTAAAAACCCCAGGCGCGTTCAAGACTAGCGACCGGTAGGCACAAGTGCGATTTCCTACCTCCTACCCAGTTGCTTACTTGCCTCTTCGGGGAATACTGACTGTTCCCAGAAAATAACACATTCTTCACGGCTACGCTTCTGGAAAGAACGTCAAAAGAAGTTTTTCAAAGGGTGAGTACTTAGACACTAACGTGTAGTTACCCTCGCTTCCGCTCTCTAGTAGGTCCCGTTATCCATAGGCCTCTTGGCCTCCACGGCCGGGTCAGGGGGTCAGAATAGCACTCCCGCCTCCTAAAGTGTAAGTCTCCTATAGAAAGTAGTTCGAGGTAAGTATTCGTGTTGGAACAAATCAAAAATTTTAAGTAATTTTTATTTATCCTAACATACTTACCGAGAACTACTTTCGGGTAATGGCTCTCCCTTCCTTCCCCGAGTGCCTCTCTTCCCTTGCTAGCATTGTGCTAATTCAATAGAACTTAATGATGAAGGTGACCCAGCCAAGCAGCGACCTACCTTGATCCTACCCTCGGGGCACATTCCTTGATGCCGGGGGTAAGGCTACTTAGAGCGCGGAGTGGGGGGGGGGGGGTAACATACGCAAAACTCTGGTCGATAGAGAGGAGATCACCAGTGACTCCTATAGAAAGTAGTTCTCGGTAAGTATGTTAGGAAAAATATAAATTACTTAAAATTTTTTATTTTTGTTTTTGTAGACCTCGGAAGAATATTAAATTTTTTAATAATTATTGTTTTTACTACTAACAAAAATATGAATATCTCTCTTTTGTGGCAGCGCTCATGTATGAGAGAGAGAGAGAGAGAGAGAGAGAGAGAGAGAGAGAGAGAGAGAGAGAGAGAGAGAATTTAATTAAAAAAAATTTTTATCACTCTGGGATCAGCAAAACCGCCTTTACTATAGACGTATATCGCCGTATTTCTTTGATATCATAATTGTATCTTTAGCAAATCATATTGAATTATCTCCTCTGAAAATTCTTATTCCAAGTTAAATTGAAAGAACTTGACCAATCTGCTGTTTATGGTTAATATAGAGTAAGCCGGTCGACTCATCAAATGTATTATCTTGTGCGTGCAAGCCGTTAGGTGATAGCTGATAGGCGAGGTGAATGCAACTAAACTTTATTAAACAGACATCGAGTTTATAAACAGCGACTTCCGAGGAAGAACGTCACAAAAATTCAACCATGATAAAGCTTGTGCTAGCATTAAAAGACAGAATTGTCTATTAACAGTGCGGGGGAGGGCGATTGATAAGATAAAAAATCAAAACTGTTACAGTGTACGAGTGATTGAAACACGTGCGGTTAGTGCGGTACAATCTGCACGTGTACGAGCGTGTATGAAACACGTGCGGTACAATATGCACGTGTATGAAACACGTGCGGTACAATCTGCACGTGTACGAGCGTGTCTGAAACACGTGCGGTACAATCTGCACATGTTCTTGTCAGACAGATGTTTGGCTTCTGCGGAGTGTATAGTTGCGTAAAATACCTTTCCCTTGTTTAAAGGTTGCTCCTGAATTGCAGAGGCAAGGGACAGTGACAATGCCCCAGAGACTGACCATATATAGATATAATCAGCGTTCAAGGCCACCTCTCCACCCAAGCCAGGGCCAGGTGGGCTAGGCAATGGCTGCTGATGACTCGGCAGGTAGAACTATAAGCTATGAAAGCTTTATTAGCCAGGATCTTGAGCTGGAGAAGTTTTCCCATGTGCAGTCAAAAATCCTGCAATCAAACCTTCAAGTGATAACAGAAAGCTTAAACTTTTTTTTTTCAGCTATGCTTTGGTTCCCACTTTATCACACTGTCGTCTTTTCCTTTTCATTTTCCACTTGTTCCTTATACTTTCCTTTCGATTAATCTCCGCTTTATCTCTACCTTTGTTCATTCGACTGTAATCCTAAGTTAATGGAGGCTATTGTCCAAAGTTTGGTGGAGTAACTTGGCGGAAATATCAAGACCCAGAAAGAAAGTTGATTCTCTCTCTCTCTCTCTCTCTCTCTCTCTCTCTCTCTCTCTCTCTCTCTCTCTCGTTCATTCTTTTCTCGCCGACAGTCTATTTCGAAAACAACCCTAAAAGAAATATGTCATTTTCACTGCTGTACTTGTTCTAAGATATTTCCCGAAGGAAAAACTTATTTCTTCCATCGTAGATAATGTTCAAATGCTTTAAGACCCTAGAATATTTCCTCGATTTGATTTAAGTTTTTTTTTTTTTTTCACGCATTGCGAACTACCGTTTTATAATAGAAGTAATGCAAATCTTTCGAAATAAGTCAATGACCTTCGATGTCAGGTGCCAGAGAACTTCAAATCATTCATTCATTCATTTTTTTTTTAAATATAATTCCCACGAATTTTGCTGTTTTTTTTAAAAAAAATTTCCTCGTGAAAATTGTTTTCACAATGTGGAATGATTCCTTTGGTTGCAGATTTAAGCTGTGCCCAATTTTGTTTAATATGGAAGTTATACAATTTATTATTCCTTCATCATTTGGTATATTCTAAAAAAGGAGAGAAAATAAACGAGACGCACTTTCAAGTTCACCGATACACGGAAAGAATTTTTTTTTTTTTTTTGGTACGTGTTTGAAAAGGTTAAACTGCTTTACTCTCACTTGAATGTGAAACTTTTATCGTGTGACAGCTGTGGTTCAATATCACTGAGACCATTACCTTAGTTATTGACATTTCAAATGACATATCAGATGCTTATTACATATAATTTACGATCTTGTCGTATTTCCATTTTCCAAAAGAATTTTTTTTGTGTCTCTACGTGCGTAGGTGTGTGTATTTATTACAATGAAACCTATATTTCTGATGGAAATTTAGCACAGGAAAAATATATGGCATTTTATAGTTTGCAAGTCACCGTTTTATCGTTAATTAAGCTTTTCATTTTTCTAGGACCATCACTTTTAGTATATTCGGACTATCCAGGTCAAGCATTTCTCAATTTGGGAGATTCGGTAAATCAGGCTTTTTCAGTTATCTATTTATATTTTCATCAATCCTGGTCCTAATTTGGGTGTAGATATGTCCTGACTATTGTTTATATATTGATATGTTCCATCTCTTTAGCTCTTAAGAGATGGTTGTCTCTTCTGCTCATGCGTGACCTGGAAAAAAAATTCAATAACGCCAAGAAGATGGGGAAGTAGTAAAATAATTGTAAAGTGTGAGTAAGAAATAAGCAACCAGAGGGGAGCTCAGTAGAGCGCAGACCTCCGCCGCGGAAGCTTTTTTCTCGACCATTTGCTCGGCCTTGACCTTAACCTTTGACCATATCATGTATTAATTGGCTTGGATTTTCATACACTCAAATATGAACCAAGTTTGAAGTCTCTGTGACAACGATGTCCAAACTTATGGCTGATTACGTGAATTGGACATTTTGCTTTACCATGACCTTGACCTTCCAAAATTTAATAATTTCCAGCTTTTTACATGACAGTTAATCCCTGCAAGATTCATCACTCTACGATTAAAATTGTGGCCAGGAAGCTATTCACAAACAAACAAACACACACAAACAGGGGCGAAAACATAACCTCCTTCCAGCTTCGTTGGCGGAGGTAATAACAGAAGGAACTTAAATTTATTGATGGGAATGACTCCAAATAACAAATTCCTAATTGGCTGGACAAAATATGACAACAGGTCTAATTTCGTGGTGGCAATACTTTTTAGCGTCATTGTAGTAGAATCTATCATCAGGCAGAGCAGCCTATCGTTACTACGGTCTACCCCAAAGCCAAAGCAAAGTTCTTCAAAAAGAAGGCAGCCGTGCTTTTACCCCTTACAAATGGGAAAGAAACACGTCAATAGAAGAGGAATAGTAGAATCTATCATTATATTTACTAATTAAATCAGATTTGGATACCATGATGGTTGTTTACTTAAACTATTAAAGGGTACAAAGAGTTGGTTTTTCTTATAAGGTCTAATTAGGAGCAGTGCCTATATTTTATTTTATTTTGATTATATAATCTTTTCTTGTAGTTTGTTTGTCTTTGTTTCCTCTCCTCACTGGGCTATTTTTCCCTGTTGGAGACCTTGGGGTTATAGCATCTTATTTCTCTAACTAGGGTTTTAACCTAGCTTGTAATAATAATAATAACAATAATAATAATAATAATGTCCTTCAAAGGGGGTTCATATTAACGTTATCAATTTCTTTTTTTGTTTTATTTTCTATTTTTTTTTCAAAAATTCACAAATTAAAAGTTTGATCTAGATATACCAATGAAATTCCAATAAACCAATTTATAACTAATATTTGTGTTGTCTAATATTGGCTTTACATTTTTCTCGATATCTTCGGAGATGCGTGAGTAGCTTCATCTCTGAAATTAAAACTTTATTATTATTATTATTATTATTATTATTATTATTATTAGCTAAGCTACAGATCTAGTTTAAAAAAGCAGGATGCAAAAAGGCCCAAGGTCTCCAATAGGGAAAATAGCGCAATGAAGAAAGGAAATAGATTGCAAGGGAAGTAATGAACCATTAAAATGTCATATTTTAAGAACAGTAACAATATCAAAATAGATCTTTTATGAACTATGAAAAGAGACACATGTCAGCCTGTTCAACCTAAAAACTTTCGCCGCAAGTTTGAACTTTTGAAGTTCCACCGATTACACTACCAGATTAGGAAGATCATTCCACAACTTGGTCACAGCGGGAATAAAACTTCTGGGGATTTGGACTTAGGATGCGAAGGGAAGACTTAGTGTATGGGATTCTATTTCCCTTTGAAGGAAAGACGAGAAAATGAATAGTACTGAAGGATTCTTCCAAGGAAATTTGGTAATGTAGGTTGTAGTGTACATTGCATCTGAATTTATCTCTCTCTCTCTCTCTCTCTCTCTCTCTCTCTCTCTCTCTCTCTCTCTCTCTCTCTTTTCCGAAACCTTATTTTAGTAGAATCTCTCTCTCTCTCTCTCTCTCTCTCTCTCTCTCTCTCTCTCAAAACCATATTTGGGAAGATTTTAATCTAGATCACGCACCAATTTTCGTAACAAATCAAAACTCAAGTAAAGAAAATGATTTAGCTAAGTTTGATGAACTAATTCTCTCGGGGAGTGCGGAAAGAATGACCATACCATCTCCCGTGCGCGGACAGAGTGTCGAAGGACAGAGCGTCGAAGGACAAAGTGTCGAATGGACAAAGTGTAGAATGGACAAAAGTTAAAAAGAGAGAGAGAGAGAGATAGATTGGATTTGATTATTGATTTTAGGCTTACGTCAAGCAATGGGACTTCAAGGTCATTCAGAAGATAGAGAGTTACAAGGAGTTATAAATGTTTTTTGAGTTGATTATTCAATTTAGGCTTACGCCAAGCACTGGGATTACAAGGTCATTCAGCGCTTTTAAAAAATAAAATGGATATAGGATCATAAATATACATCATACATCAATATAAGCAATAAAAATTTATTTATGAGAAGACATAAAATATGAAAATACAAATGTATTAATGTATTAAAAAAACTAGTAGCAATATTTATTTAAAGATTGTGAGCGATGGCTCGAAGATATTGTAATCCATCATTGACGTCATATGTATCAAAAATACTTTTTAGTCTTAGGTTAAGGAGAGCATTTATCTTGTATTTTCTTTTTACATCACGGCCTTGTTGAATTTGTCCTAGAATCATTTCAGTGCTGGCCTGCTCCATACGAAGTTTTCGTAAAAGTTTGTCCTCTGTTGGGTGGCAAATCTTCACTCTTCTATGAAAAGCATTATGCCATCCTTCAACGGAGTTATTGGTCCTAGGCAAATCTTTTGCAACTCTCTCGTGAACTGACCACAAGTCAATTTCATATAATGGCTTTCTTCTTCTTCCCCTCTGGACGATTCCAAGCCATGTAACTTCAAAATATTGTAAAAATTCTCCTAATGTTTCATCGGTTTCATCATCAAAAGACTCAATTAACTTATTGAGTCTTGATTATCTCCATTATTATAGGTTAGGTAGAATGGAAATTTAAATTGAAACTTGAATCTCGAAGGAAGTTAACTGGTGAGGAATCTCTAACAGACTGAATACCGTATATATATTCTCTCTATCTCTCTCTAGAATATGCATGTAAGAATATAACAATGTAAGAATTGTTATATGTAAGGATATATCATTGTAAACATTGTTATATAGTTATATGTAAGGATATACCAATGTAAACATTATTATATAGTTAAAGGTTAATTAGGCCGTTAGTTAAATGGATACTGTATTCTTTCTCTTTTTATCATTTATATTTTATCATTGTTATATTGTTATATGTAAGGATATACCAATGTAAACATTATTATATAGTTAAAGGTTAATTAGGTCGTTAGTTAAATGGATACTGTATTCTCTCTCTTTTTATCATTTATATTTTATCATTTATCATTTTTATAATTTCGACACATTGTCTGTTCGACACATTGTCTGTTCGACATTTTGTCTGTTCGACACTTTGTCTGTTCGACTTTTTGTCCATTCGACACTTTGTCCTTCGATGCTCTGTCCTTCGACACTGTCTTTCGACACTCTGTCCGCGCACGGGAGATGGTATGGTCATTCTTTCCGCACTCCCCGAGAGAGATTAGTTCATCAAACTTTCAATTGGGCTCCACATGGCACTAGAAGAGTTGGGAGACCCAGTCCTACTTAGCTGACGACTATGAAACGTGAAGTAGGAGAGGATGAATGGAGAAGTATTGAATTAAAAGTTCATGATAAGAGACGACTAGCGAAATGTAACCGACGCCCTTCACGTCAATTGGCGTAGATGATGATGATGATGAATAGTTATTTAGTCCTAATGTCATTTTGATTTTATGAACTCGTTTGGTTGATTTGTTTTATATCCAATTTCTATGCTGTCAATTCATCAGTGGACATCAATCGGTAAAAGCTGAGAGTTATGACAGTTTTTGCCAGCATGAAAAATATTGAATACATGAATGAATGAATAAAGTCTTATTTTTGTTTAAGCATGTTATAAAAATTCGGAAGCTGTGTTTTTGTTAGGCATATATTCTTAATCAACAAGACACACATATGTATGCACTGTATGTATATACTCTATGTATGGAGAGAGAGAGAGAGAGAGAGAGAGAGAGAGAGAGAGAGAGAGAGAGAGAGAGAGAGAGAGAGAGTGAAAATTTTCGCAGTTCCTTCATAGTGAAAAGCAATCTCCCCTCTAATAAATAGCAAATTTATCTCTCTCTCTCTCTCTCTCTCTCTCTCTCTCTCTCTCTCTCTCTCTCTCTCTATATATATATATATATATATATGTGTGTGTATATATGTATATATATATAAATATATATGTATTTATTTATTTATTTATCATTATTATTATTATTATTATTATTATTATTATTATTTGCTAAGCTAAAACCATAGTTGGAAAAGCAAGGTGCTATAAGCCCCGGGGCTCCAACAGGGGAAATAGCCCAGTGAGGAAAGGAAACATTGAAAAATAAAATATATTAAGAGCAGTAACAACATTAAAATAAATATTGCCGATATAAACTATAAAAACTTTAACAAAACTAGAGGAAGAGAAATAAAATAGAATAGTGTGCCTGAGTGTACCCTCAAGCAAGAGAACTGTAACTCAAGACAGTGGAAGGCCATGGTATATATATATATATATATATATATATATATATATATATATATATATATATATATATAGGTGGCCGTCTCTAGGGGTTCTCTTAATAATGCCTTGGCCTCCCACTGGTTAGGGTCAAGTCACAGAATTAGATGGTCAGAGGCGAGTAAAAAAATCCATGTAAATGACTATATCCTGTACCAACTGTGTGTCACACGATCGTACATCCTTCATGTTGTGCTTGTATCTTCGCTCTCCCCTCGCACAAAAAAGAACCTGAAATAACATGCCTGTTTTCTCATCGGTAACAGTGTCGACATTTGAACATGAAAATTCTTGTTGCTTGAGATTTTGTATATAAAGGAGAGTGTTCTACAATAAACTAACTCAGTTGCTTTCATACTGCCTTTGAGTTCACTACCTTCTCTCGGCCCGTCACATTGGTGACCCCGGAGTGACTCGCTCCTTCCGCCTCCCCCCCCCAACCTCCACCTCTCACTGTTACTATGACGCCTTCAACGCATACCTTCTGCAGCAGTACTCGCCGTCGCCAACCGCCCGTATAGCAACGCCTTTTCAGCTCTCTCAACAACCGTTGGGGGACCAAAGGGCTTCGCTCACCCTCGGGGAAAATGACCAGTATCACTCGCCTGCAACCTGAAGCACACGGCTTTAAACGTGAGGTGAACCTACTTCGTGGCCTTAAGGGCAGCCATTTCATTACCTTCAAAACCCCCATCAACGCCTCCACCCGTGACGAAGAGGACACCTATTCAACTTCAACCGAAGCTGACGTGAATGCCGTAGGACACACGCCTATGAATGCCGTAGGACATACACGCCTATGAACGCCGTAGGCCTATGAATGCCGTAGGACACGCCTATGAATTCCGTAGGACACGCCTACCCCGTGACGAGCCGGAGCGGCAACAAAGCCACCCATCCACCACTCGCTCGCACCCCAACCAACGACTTCTACAACCACTCACTGCTGCTAATCGGCGCAGTTTTTACTACTACCTCTCCAGCTTCAGGGCACCTATTTAACATGTTCAGTATGTCATTTTTAGAGGGGGAGCCATGTACCAACCGTGTGTCACACGATCGTACATCCTTCATGTTGTGCTTGTATCTTCGCTCTCCCCTCGCACTAAAAAGAACCTGAAATAACATGTCTGTTTTCTCATCGGTAACAGTGTCGACTTTTGAACATGAAAATTCTTGTTGCTTGAGATTTTGTATATAAAGGAGAGTGTTCTACAATAAACTAACTCGGTTGCTTTCATACTGTCTTTGAGTTCACAACCTTCTCTCGGCCCGTCACAATCCAAAGGAATATTGTTGAATCCTTTTTAATCTCCTGTACCAAAGACAGAAATTTGAATCTAAGCCCTGGTCTGTTTCCCGTTAATCCAGTATTATTATTTCATCTAAAATCTGACTTTTCCGGAATTATTGTATATTGTATATGTATATATATATATATATATATATATATATATATATATATATATATACATATAAATATATATTCATATATACATATATATACATATATGTATATATATATATATATATATATATATACATATATATACATATATGTATATATATATATATATATATAATATATATATATATATATATATATATATATATATATATATATATATAAATTATTGTCACGCTGAACGCCAGCCTTTCGAAAAACAAAAACAACAATATCTCACAAATTGCCAAAACTAGTGTGTTGTGGTTAGGAAAGGTGGGAGGGGGTGGGAAGTTGTTAATCTTTGTGCGTTTGTGTGCATATTTATCTAAATATTTAGACATCTTTTTTGACGGGTCTCGTACACTAGTACATATTAACCATCAGTTGGTGATGTATTTTTTATTTTCATCTAGTAATTCTGTGTTGGTATGGGGTTGCTTAAAATCCACTCCAATCTCTAAGCACAGGTGTAGATGTAAGACAATCTCATAGATCTCATTTAAGCTTTCCAACTTTGAAATGTAAACCGTGGAACCAACCATAAGGCCAATGTATTTAAAGGCACGTGATGAACCATAGCCTCTGATCAATGATTTTGAAGTTCTTTGGTGTTAGTTATTGTACTTGTAGGTTACCATGGATCATAAGTACACATTATGCTTTACTTGTGCTTTTTCTTAATTTACATTCAGTTAGAGATTTTGTGATGAGATAACTATTATTTCATCTGATTCATCTTTCTGTAAAGCCATAATGCTTTCTAGTATTCACTTCATCTGAATATATAGTTTTTGTAAATAATCGAAATTGGAAATTCCTAGGATGAAAACTAAAATTGGACACAGAAAAGTAACGAGTTAAGATCAAATACCCGGCAAAATGAAAGAAAAAAACATACAAGAACTTAAAACCTTGGCCATTTTAATGGACAGAACTCGGCGTCGAATGCTTTTCACCAATAAAGTGCGTTAAAAGATCTCTTCCCTGCCTCTGTCTAATTAGACGGAAATAAAATTTACCTCCAATCACGATTATCAGATTCCCCTCTTAATCTTTGTCTGCTCCTTATTCAGAGAGGAAATCGACTAAAACTTCTTCTCCAGCGATGGAAATGGAATTTTTGCAGCCAGTGGGGTAGCTAAGGGTGGGGGTGGGAGGGGGGGGGGGGGGCTTTTTGAATATGCTCCCGGAGCCCCCAAAAGAGTGGCTGTCTCCAAAGCAGAGTCGGAGAATTAAAGTATGTGAGTAGGTAGTTTTTTTTTATCATTCCTATATTTTCTAGTACATATCTCAGGTGGCAATTTAGCATATACGATTTTCTCGTGAATTTTTTTTTATTAAACTATAAATAAGTCGGCGATAGCACCGTAAGACTCATTTATTTTTCCAATCGGCTTCGTTCATTATCACTCCTTGGGTGTCGAAATACCGACATCGATTCAGTTCTCATTTGTCTGAGCAAGGGATCAACAATTGCTCATGATTGATTATTCCTTTCGCAGTCGTGATGATGATGATGAGGTAAAAGAGACGATTGCTGATTGATTATTCCATTCGCAATTATGAAGATGAGGATGTGAGGGACTGTGAGAGGCGTAGGATCACTGTATCTCATCATCATACGCATTAAACGTTCATCTGTCTTTGTCTTGACACATCAATTGTTGGGTACAAGAGTACTGGGTGGGAAAGCCTGCTACCATTCAATACACGCCTCATCAGGTATGCTACAGCTCAAGTACTGAATTTGCTGGGCTGTAATCCAAACACAAACAAATGTTCAGTATTTATAGACATTTTTTTATTGATTATTTGGTAAGAAGTAAAAAAAAAAGCACTATTTCGATCAGTGGAAAAAAAGACCTTGACGAAGTTTTTGATTATCAGATGCAATATTGGTGTCCTGTGTTATTGTGTGAGTTTGTCTTCACCTTTATTGAAGACGGAACTTTGAGAGAGAGAGAGAGAGAGAGAGAGAGAGAGAGAGAGAGAGAGAGAGAGAGAGAGAGAGAGAGAGAGAGTATATATATATAATATATATATATATATATATATATATATATATATATATATATATATATATATATATATATATATATATATATATATATGTATGTGTGTGTGTGTGTGTGTATAGTACGAATCAACTCATTTTCATTTTCACGTAGTCCCTGTCTTTTTCATTCCCATAATTTACTTCTTCATAACGAAATCCCTAGTCTATCTTTATAGGTTGCTCCTGCTTGTCTCTTTATGCCGTGTACTCGACCCAAGTTGGCGTAATTTGTAACGTGATATACTGAGCCGAGTCTCGAAGTCTTATGAAAAACGAACATGTAATTAGTTCAGCTCACTTTGTATATACTGTACTGCTAGCATGATCCATATCTTCCAGTTAGTAGCATCCAATTTGTAATCGAAATTTCTAATAAAATTTTAAAGGAATCGATTAAATAGTAAGTTTGTCAAGAATGAGCTCTCTCTCTCTCTCTCTCTCTCTCTCTCTCTCTCTCTCTCTCTCTCTCTCTCTCTCTCTCCAGGGACGATGTAACACGATCTCTGAAAATCTACAAATTTTAATAACGCTTCCTCGTTCTGAAGTAGCTTTGTTATCAGGATGGTGTTCCATTTTTTTAGACGACTCTTGAGATTAGTGTAGCTACAAAATATCGAACTGATATACGTTTAAAATTTATTATACTGTAGTCATCTCTTGAACGATCGGTTTATTAGCTTGAAAAAAAAAATCCTTGTATTGAATGTCCCCCTTAAAAAAGTTGGTTTTATTGTAGTAATGCTTGGACCACTTAGGCATTCGTAAAATTTATATTTATTTTTCTAAAATGCAAGTTACTCTTACAGGCGAATGATCGATCAATAGTTTGCCGTTCAAGAACGTGAATAAACTCTGTGAATGTTTTTAAACGTACTGTATATTACATTTGACCCGAGCGGTTGGAAATTTTAGTAGGATCGAATATACCCTAAACATATTGGGATTGATATTTCAACAATAATTTTTTAAGATTCTATTTTTCGTTCAAATGATTCCAAGTGTATGTTAATGCTTTCACCTCTTCCCTAGGATTTTCTTTAATGGCTTTTACTAACTCCAATAACTGCCTTCATCCCTTTCGTGCAGTAGTCTTAACTTTCGTAGAATTCTCAACTTCGTATGCCCGACATTTATGTAACAGATTAATTGCTATGATAAAAGTTAGCATGCAAGCCTAGCTAGACTCCACCTCTTCATCAAAGGACCGTCACCCGTTCTTTATCGATCCTTCGTCCAATTTTAACTGCCTTCACTAATTAATTCTCGTCCCTTCACCTATTGTTTAAGTACTCTTCACCGCTTTCTTAACAAGTCTTCACCTAGTGTTGCCTTTGACCGTGTTAATCATGAGGCCCTTGTTTTCATACTCGAACATTTGGGAGTAGGTGGGTCTTTTCTTTGCTTCTTTATTGAATTTTTAAGTATAGTTTGCAAAGAGTTGTTGATGGGCACCATAGTGAGTATGGGAATGTGACATCAGCAGTTCTTCAGGGTAGTGTTCTACGCCCACTAGTTTTCCCATTATGCTAGTGTACGTGACCTGTCAAAAAATGACAGCTAAATATGTAGATATGCACGCTCACACACATTTAACCCTTCCCACTATCTGGTACCCCCTCTCAGCAGGGCATGACTACAGTACTCCCTCTCCCCCATTCCTTTAAAATTATATGTGTGATTCTCGACAGTAAATTTACTTTTAAGAAACACATTAGGTCAGTTTCTTCTTCAATTGCACACAAATTAGGCCTATTAAGAAAGTCTTTTAAGATTTTCGGTGATCAATCCGTACTGAAGAAATTTTTTGATTCTTTCCTTCTACCTAGTTTTGAGTGTTGTTTCCCTCTCTGGTCTTCAACATCTGACTCATCCTCATTTATAGGGCAAAATATTGCTTTTTATTGAATTTAATGTTCCTGATCTGGTTATTAATCTCCGGAACTGTCCTTCAGTTAGCTTTTTATACACTTTGCCTAGGATTTTTTCATAATTCCTGCCATACTTTGCATAGTCTATTTTTTATAGCGGTGCATATTTGCACTTGACTCACAGGGGTGCCCTTTTAGTTCGGAAAGGTTCCTGATACCTGATTGGTCGGAAGTATTTTTGTCCGAACACCTTCATTGTTCTCGAATGATTACCAAGTAATGTGAATCGAAACTTATTTATCAACCAATATTCCTCCATCATATATATGTTTAGTCAATAAACAATGTGAAAGAATAAATATATTATAAAGAATCGTCTTGGTAAGTCTAGATTTAATAACACAATCCGCCGAAGTCAACGACAGCAGCTGGTTTTCGGATGCACGCTTTGTAATTTTGTAATTTTTCACATATTTTAACGCAAATTGGGATAGATTACACTCAGCATAAGTTAAACATGTTATTATAAACTTTCTTTGAATACCAGAACTTACCGAAAACATGGAATTAATAAAACCCGATATTTGTGAAAACTTATGGGGAGGTAAAAGAACAGCCTGTAGCGGCCTGGCGGAAAAACGATCCCTTCTGAGTTGTAGACGCAGTTTGTTTTTTTCTTTTGTAATATAGTTCGGCCTATTCCTTTCAGTTTAAATAGTCTTACATTGTTTCTTTTCGTAATATTTTGCTTAGTATTTTCCCACATTCCTATTCCTCACCGAATATCTATCTATTTTCCCCGATATCCCTTCTTTCATATAGGCCTATGTGATATCCGCACTACGATTCCTTATGTTTTGCACCTTACGTCAGTAAGTATGTAAATAATAATAACAACATAAATTTTGTGCTGTGTAGCAAGTATAACCTATTCTGTAAACCTGATATTAAGCATAGTATTTTTTTATTCCCGCCTCTACACTATTTTAATGAGACTAGCACGCGCTTCCCTTCAAGCCATCACTTTCGACAGAGGATAAGAAATAAGGAATCGTAGTGCGGATATCCCATATATGAAAGAAGGGATATCGGGGAAAATAGATAGATATTCGGTGAGGAACAGGAATGTGGGAAAATACTAAGCAAAACAATACGAAGAGAAACAATGTAAGACTATCTAAACTGAAAGGAATAGGCCGAACTATATTACGAAAGAAAAAAACAAACTGCGTCTACGAGTCAGAAGGGATCGTTTTTTTCCGCCAGGCCGCTATAGGCTGTTCTTTTACCTCCCCATAAGTTTTCACAAATATTGGGTTTTATTAATTCCATGTGTTTTGTAAGTTCTGGTATTCAAAGAAAGTTTATAATAACATGTTTAACTTATGCTGAGTGTAATCTATCCCAATTTGCGTTAAAATATGTGAAAAATTACAAAATTACAAAGCGTGCATCCGAAAACCAGCTGCTGTCGTTGACTTCGGCGGATTGTGTTATTAAATTTAGACTTACCAAGACGATTCTTTCTAATATATTTATTCTTTCACATTGTTTATTGACTAAACATATATCTGATGGAGAAATATAGGTTAATAAATAAGTTTCGATTCATATTACTTGGTAATCATTCGAGAACAATGAAGGTGTTCGGACAAAAATACTTCCGACCAATCAGGTATCAGGAACCTTTCCGAGCTAAAAGGGCACCCCTGTGAGTCAAGTGCAAATATGCACCGCTATAAAAAATAGAGTATAGATGTGCAGTTGATTGACTTCTCCATCATAAAGCGTAGCACTACACAGCATTCAAAAATTTTTATTCCAGCTTAGACCAGATTGTGGAGTGATCTTCCTAATTGGGTTGTTGAATCTTTGGAACTTCAGAAGTTAAAACTTGCAGCGAATGTTTTCATGTTGGAAAGCCTGACATAAGTGTCTCTTCATAATTTATATATGGTATATCTACTTTAACGTTGTTACTGATCTTAGGATATATTATATTCTTTATTCATTACTTCTTATATGATTTATTTATTTCCTTCCTTCACTGGGTTATTTTTCCCTGTTGGTACTCTTTGGCTTATAGCATCCTGCTTTTCAACTTGGGTTGTATCTTAGCTAGTAATAGTAATAATAATAATATTCTTTCACAGGCCTCCTCCCACCGGGTAACGGGACCATTAACTTTAACTCTTTCACCCCTCTTATGGGTTTCACCTCCTCCATTTGTAGGCCTTTACTACTCCTTTTATGGACCCCTGGTGTCCTTTTATGGGCCTATAGTCCTCTTTTTATGGGCCTATAGTCCTCTTTTTTTGGGCCTATAGTCCTCTTTTCATGGGCCTTTAGTCCTCCTTTTATGGTTCTTTAGTCCACCTTTAGGGATCTTCAAACCCCCCCCCCCCTTTTGAGCGTTCACCCCTCCTTCATGGATATTCACCTGTCTCTTATAGGCAATTACCCATCCTTTATAAACCTTCACCCTTCTTTTTATAAACCTTCACCCTTCTTTTATAAACCTTCACCCCCTCCTTTATGGACCTTCACCCATCCTTTATAGACCGTCACCCTCCCTTTATGGACTTTCACCCCCTTTATGAAGTTTCACCCTCCTTTATGGACCCTCTCCACATATATGGACCTTCTTCCCCTTTTATGGACCTTCTCCCCCTTTTATGGACCTTCACTCCTTCATAGACGTTCTTCCCCCTTTTATGGACCTTCATCCTTCTATAGACCATCACCTTGCCTTTATGAACCTTCATCCCTCTATGGACCATCATCCGTCCTTTATCTTATGGACCATCCCTATTTTGTGGACCGTCACCCTCCCTTTATGGACCTTCACCCTCCCTTTATGGACCTTCACCCTCCCTTTATGGACCTTCACCCTCCCTTTATGGACCTTCACCCTCCCTTTATGGACCTTCACCCTTTTTTTTTTTTGGACCTCCGCCATTTATGGACCTTCTCCCCGATTTATGGACCTTCTCCCCGATTTATGAACTTTCACTCTTCCCTTATGGACCTTCACTCCTTTATAGACCTTTGCCCCACATTTATGGACCTTCACCCCTCCTTTATGGACCTTCATCCCTCTATAAACCAAATCCCTTCCTTTATAGACCTTCATCCCCCCTTTATGGAACTTCACCCCTCCCACATAGACCTTCAACACACATATATGGACCTTCACCCGTCCCAAATAGACCTTCAACACACATATATGGACCTTCACCCCTCCCACATAGACCTTCAACACACATATATGTCCTTCACCCCTCCTTTATAGACTTTACGACACCATTATGAACCCTCACCCCTCCTTTAGACCTTCACCTCTCGTTTAGACCTTCGCCCCTCCTTTAGACGTTTACTCCTCCTTTATGTACCTTTACCTTTTCTTTATATACGTTACCTTGCCTTTATGAATCTTCACCCAATCCTTAACGAGCCTTAACCACCTGCAACGAGGAGGTTGAAACTCGAAATTGACTACGAAATGGAGGTGGGGAATAAGCTGGGGGTCTTTCAATTCAACTGGAAATCACAAGTAGGGAAGGGCAGTAAAACATTTCATTTATATTTGCTGTTACTTTTTTTTCTTTTTTTTTTGTGAAAATTTAATTTTATCTGTTTGGGTTATTAAAATTGCTGTAGCTACATATCTATACCTGTATATATCATCATCATCAGCTATTGTCAGTCCACTGCAGGATAAAGGCCTCTAACACGTCCTTTCATATGTATCGGTTTGTGGTGTTATTATGCCAGTCTGTACCAGTAAATTTTCTCAGCTCATTAATTCGTCGTCTTCTCTTCCTTCCCCTGCTTCATTTGCAATCTCTAGGAACCTATTCTGTTATTCTTCTTGTCCATCTATTATTTTTCACTCTTATTACATGGCCTGCACATGTCAATTTCATTTTCTTATATATTTTTAGAATATCCGCTACTTTAGTTTGCTCTCGTACCATGTTTTTTTTTTCTGTCTCTTAGTGTTATTCCCATCATTATTCTTAACGTAGCTCTGTGAGTTGTAACTAGCTTATGTTCTAATTGTTTAGTAAGTCTTTAAATTTCTCAAGCATAAATTAAAACTGATAGAACCATCTAATTAAATAATTTTCTTTTTAGAGAAAGGGACACTTTAGTTTTCATATTTCCATTTGTTTACCAAAAGCTCTCCACCCCATGTTTATCTTTATTTTAATTTCTGTCTCATGTCCTTGGGAAACAATTACTTTCTTTCTTAAGAACGTATATTCCTTAACAATGTCTCGAGGTTCGTCCATAACCCTTATTTGTTGTCTCTCTGCATTTTCATTAAACTTTATATTCATTTCCAGTCGTACATTTCTGCTTACTCTATTCCAATCTTTTATCATCTCTTGTGATTCCTCCTATGATTCACTAAGTAGTAGTACTATATATATATATATATATATATATATATATATATATATATATATATATATATATGTATATATATATATATATACATATATATATATATATATATATATATATATATATATATATATATATATAAAATATATTGTTTGTATGTGTATAATGAAAGATTTTACAGTTAATCTAGACGAAAACGATCTAATCTCTCAGAATTATACTCATGTTTATGCTTTATTTTATTACTCCTATTCCTTATTTTTCGTCATCAACACGCTACCCTTCACTTCAGGTCTATTTTTTCATTAACCCCTGTCCTTGTCATATAATCCCTTAAAAATGTAAAATTGATATCTAATGTAATATAGTAAGCGTAATATCTACCTTCGGTAGAAACATAGCTGTTTTTTTTTTTTTTTTTAATTTAATTGAATCTGTTTATTTTATATTTAATTTTTGAATGTCAAGGGGATTTGTAATCGGGAAGTTTAATTGAATTTCGAGGATTGGATGCCATAACCGTGGCAGGATATAAAAGAGATCCTATCTTTTTCTTGAGGTTGATCATTAACCTTTATACGTTTTTAAAGGGATTCAGATGTCCTAAACAATTCACGTTTAGGACAAGAGGACTGTGTACATAATATTACTTTACCTCTGATATGTATTTTGTTAGCAGCAGTGGGTTTCTGTACTTTATATACGGTATGACTAGTGTACGTCATCCGGCAAAAATGACTGCTAAATATTTAGATAGATATGCACATATACGCACGCGCGCTCAGATACAGGTTCAACCCTTCCCACCCTCTCCCCCTATCCTAACAACAGCCCTTGTCGCCCCTAGTGATACGCCTGGTCATGCCGCTGAGCGTGACCGAAAAGATATATATATATATATATATATATATATATATATATATATATATATATATATATATATATATATATACATCCATATATATATATAATATATATATATTCTGTATAACATATGTGTGTGTGTATATATATATATATATATATATATATATATATATATACGTATATATATAATGTATATATACAGTATAATATATATATGTGTGTATATATATATATATATATATATATATATATATATATATATATATATATATATAATTTCCAGCTCTTTATTATATTGGGGAGATTAGCAAGTAAGCCTATTTCCTAGTTTAGTTAAGCATTGTTGTTCGAATATTTCATTTAGTGATGAGCTTTACCCCTGGACGTCATCCTGGGTTCAAACCTAGCTGCAGTTCTAGTTGCAAAAGTAGGATGAGAGTCGTTAAATAAATAAAAATGACTTCTTATCAAAGCTTTCGGCTATTTGAATGAATTTGTAAAAAAATTTATATCTTTGCAATGCAGTTTTCAATTTTGCCACTACCAACGGACATTCACTTCCCAATCTGTATGCAAGCCGTTAATTGGTATGATAGATATTTATGAACTTTTAACTAAAACTATTTTTTTTTGTTCAGGTAATCTGGAATATGAAGCTCTAGAAAGAAAATTGATAATAATGATAAAGACTTTGCATAACCAATTGCACTTTGATTTTAACAAAGTATTTCCAATGCCGATAGGCCCTAATTTATTGATTTTTCCCCTTGGATTATTGTAACCAAAGATTTGTAAATTTATAAGCAAATGCAAATACAGTGGACACCATCAAAATTACTGACTTAGGTGTCATTATAGAACAAAAATGAATGATTATTTTCTCAAACCCTAAAAGTAATCATAGAACAATAGCCATAATAACCTCTTAGGCTAATTCACACTTGTCTCATATTGGTTACCCTGTTCACTGAGATACCTGAATCCAGTTTTAGGAATGATTAAAAAACGCTTTAAACTTTGACCCATCTTCATCTGACATTTTCGTTCATTGGGGATAGAATTAAAGAAAACATTCGTCTAAATATTTTTCATTTTTAAAGATGATTCATTAATATTATCTCTTACTTTTACGACCTCCACTCTCTCTCTCTCTCTCTCTCTCTCTCTCTCTCTCTCTCTCTCTCTCTCTCTCTCTCTCTCTCTCTGAAGTTTTTTTTTATATTTCATGTATATAAGAATGGTAAAGTGCTATGTGTTTTACATAAAGAGAAGTATTCCTATTTTTTCCAGGAAAACTATGGAAAAGGTTGTGTGTGGGTGGCAAATTTCGTATGATTGCCCCTCTTTATTTTGCATAAAATAGTCTGGTTCTTGTATTTAGACATGAAAGGAAACGAAGGATTTAATAGCTGAGTGGGCATACCTCAACGTAGGGAAAAGGTTTGTGTATCGCCATGATCAGTAAAGCTTTGGTAGTCAGGGCCACCCATACTGGCCAGCGTGGTGATGAAAACTGACCAAACCTCAGACGTGACCAAACCATGTCCTGCAGTGGACTAGAAACGGCTGCATTTGTTGTTGTATATCAATATCATAAGGGTGAGAATAAATTTTTATCTAACATTGTTGAATTATATTTTTATGTATATTTCTGGCATGTGCTTTGCTGTTATTTATAGATTCAAACGCTGATTAGTATTGGGGACAATTAAAAGGAAATGCGTTTGATATATAAGCAAATAAAGCGAAACCATCTCTTGACAATTTCAATGCAAAGCTATCTTGCATAGTCACAATTAAATCTTATTAGATCCAGACACTTGAAATATAATTCAACGCTCTTTAAACTCGAGTGGCAAGTCACTGCAACCTTAGCTATTATCAGAAAGTTAATTTCCCCTTGAGTTTCTCATCCTGAGGTAGAGCCGATTCGGTATTAATAGGTATTTATGGCATATATATATATATATATATATATATATATATATATATGTATATATATATATATATATATATATATATATATGTATATATATATATATATATATATATATATATACATACACACAAACACACGCTCACATATACAGTATATATATATATATATATATATATATATATATATATATATATATATATATATATATATACTTTATATACATACATGCACACAATACAAGCACTCACACAATCGTATTCATACATACATCCCTACACACAAATATTTAATAGTTTTTGTTTATAATGTTTTTATGTGCATGCTTGGCCCTTGGGATTGCAGTATTTTGTGTTTCCAAATAGGGCTGTAGCTTTGCTATTGATAATGTGGAAGAATAAATTAACACATATCACTACATACGATTAACGATTCAGCAAATAAAATTGCACTAGTGTCATTAATTAATGTATTTCATCTTGTAATTGATGTCACTTGAATATAAAATTTCTCATAGAGTTATCAACACAATGTTGGGAACTCTAGATGATATTGGCAAAGTCCATCGCAGAGACTTATATTTATAGAACTAGTAGCGCTAACCAGTCAGCTGTTCTTATTAAATTTCTGCATTTCACGAGAGGCACCAAAACTAACAAGATACTTGATACAACTTCTTAGCGCTTTTACCCTCTTATTTCTTTCCTCATATATTTTTTACCTTTCCAATTATCCAAACGTTTCCCTGGTTCTTAATCTCATCTCAAACACTTCTGCTATATCCGATTCCAGGACCGTCTCTTTTATAAAATTTTACCAGTTAAACTCTGTTAAAGAATGTTAAGAGTTGGGATATCTTGATGCGGGAAATTATTACCAAGGATACCACAACGTTTTGAAGAAGGGAAGAAGAATCAGGGAAGTTCAGAATATGGGTTTAAAGGTATATATGGTATATATCACGTAGCAAACTGGTAAGAGACATTAGGTTTCATGTTTTTAAATCTAATCAGTTTGACAGGTATTAGGATCTTGGGTTTCGGATGTGGTGGTTGAGTAAGTACTTAATACTCCTCATTTTAGTGAATATTACACAGTAGAAGTGAGGGGAAAGTGGGAAATCTACTTAGTTTCTTACATGGAACTTTACTTTAAAGATTTTGTCCCGTTTATAGAAGTTGAAACGCTGCTATCATTAACCTATGACGTTGGGTCGAGTGATGTACTTTACTTTGATGGCTGCTTTTCCGGTCCCATACAGCAGGAGAACACCACTCTCTACAGGACCTCCACTGTCGTTTAACCTTGTTCGTTCAGAGTATTTAACGTTTCATATCGTGTATTGTTCATTGACTGTTAAATCGTCACTGTTGTATGACTGTTGAAATAAAAAAAAGTCTTCAGTTTCCACTTTAAAGCCTTAATGTCTTCAATCATTCGAATGTTTCGTGGGAGCTTATATAGTCTCGGGGTTGCATATTTAAAGGTTCTGGAACCTAAAGTAGACATAAATCTAGGTTCCAACAGTTTGAAGCCATCTGTAACTATTCTCGTGTCGACAGGATTTGTTGGCTGCTCAATATGTAGCAATTCTCTTAAGTATTTTGGACGCCCGGTTCTGATAACTTGGTGGGTTATTGTATATATTTTTAATTTAATTCTCGCTTTAATCGGCAGCCAGTGTAAATCGATTAGTATACGGGTGTAATGTCCCAATGGTTTATAACTTGGTCCTGGGAAAAGAGGACATGCTATACACGAGTCTGTTGATGTGAACAGGATGTCCAAATTCACAGAGGCGAACATGATATACAGTAGAAGTCAGTGGAAGTCAAAGCTGTTTGTACTTAGCTGGTATGTGAATGCTGGATTTAACAATATTCACCATTCACTCTGAAAATTAGGCTTTTTATAGATTTATTTAGTTTGTGTGTACGTTAAGTCTTGAAGTCTCGTTGTGAGCTGTGTGTAGCCAAAATGTTAAGTTCTAGGCCTATGCTCATGTCTTCTCGGTTGGTTCTTATATGCCAGCGTTGTCCGTCTTACTGAAGGTCACCCTTCCAGGTACTGACCAGACTCAGTGATTGGAAGACCAGAGATATAGATATTTAAATAAAGATATTACATTTTAAGACAACTGACGGAAAATACGTCGGATATTTTGAGGAATAATTGTTGTTCTAATATAAAAAAAAAAAATATTAAAGAAAGGTAAGTAGAAAGTAGCCCTTACCGTTTCTAAAATGGTCTTCCCAAATATATGATGATTCTCTCTCTCTCTCTCTCTCTCTCTCTCTCTCTCTCTCTCTCTCTCTCTCTCTCTCTCTCTCTCTCTCCTAATTTATTTTACAACCTTCGCAAATTACTTTCATATTTAATTTGTCTTTAATGAAAACATCCCTCGTTCCGAGAGAGAGAGAGAGAGAGAGAGAGAGAGAGAGAGAGAGAGAGAGAGAGAGAGAGAGAGTTTGTTACTGTTCCGAAGTTGGACGTAAATTGAACGTGTTATTTTTAAGAGAAGTTCTTATTGAAAAAGTTTGGGCGCTTTGCTTTGTTGCTTCCATCCTTTCTTGTCTTTTCATCTTGGGATAATAATAGTCGGGATTGCGTTTGTTGGAATTATTATGTAAAGTATTTAATGGGTCTGTGGTGGAAACTTTGTCTTTTCTTCTACTTGATAAACCCGTTTGATGTTTAGAGTAGAATCATCTTTTGTGTGTGTGTTTGTGTTTTTGTGTGTCTGTGTGTGATTTTGTTTAGATTTAGGCAGGTGTCGTGTCCACGAGCTCTCGATATAAGATGATACACACGCATATAATTTATACATATGTGTGTGTGCTATATATATATATATATATATATATGTGTGTGTGTGTGTATATATATATACAGATTATATTATGTATGTATATATATATTTATTTATACAATTATATGTATATATTTATGTATATATACAGTATATATGTATATATATATATGTATATATGTATATATATATGTATATATGTATATATATATATATATATATTATATATATATATATATATATATATATAGTATTTGTATATATATATATATATATATATACATCCTTTCTGAGTGGCATACCTTGACGTGGTGAAATGGTTTGTGTTTCGTTATGATTAGCAAACCTGTAATAGTCAGGGAAACCCATACTAGGTTGGTTTGCTGTTAGTGTTCTCTTGCTTGAGGGTTAACTCGGTCATACTGTTCTATCTAATTTCTCTTCCTCTTGTTTATATAGAAAATATATATTTTAATCTTGTTATTCGTCTTAAAATATTTTATCTTTCCTTCTTTCCTTTCCTCACGGGGCTAACATTCCCTGTTGGAGCCCCTGGGCTTAATAGCATCCTGCTTTTCCAACTAAGGTTGTAGCTTAGCAATTAATAATAATAATAATAATAATAATAATAATAATAATAATAATAATAATAATAATAGTGAACAGACGAAATTCTCCCACCAATGCCAATCTACTGTGCCGAGCGTAGTGATTAAAAAATGGCCAAATATCAGACATGATTTGATATGTCTGAGGATTTTGTCCTGTAGTGAACTAGAAGCGGCTGAATTTGTTGTGTTATTGTTGTTGTTGTTGTATATATAGATATAGGTGCATATAATGAGGAAAAAAAACACCAGAATCTATATAATCGAATCTGTCGCCTTATTGTTATCGATAAGATCAGTTTTTTAAAATATATAAACAAATGATTGGTGAGAGAGAGAGAGAGAGAGAGAGAGAGAGAGAGAGAGAGACATAAACCTTTACCAGCACCTTAAGATATTGATATTTGTTTGAGGCTCGAGGTGAGGATGGCATATTCTTCCGCCTAGATTCTTGGGCAGGATATGTTGTACTGTGCTAACGGTATTTTTAGATTTATTTCAGAAGCAGGTCTTCTGAACGATATTCAACTTTTATCAGGACATCTTCGCTCTTATGGTTTTGAATTGGATTTCCTCATATTATAACAAATCGTATGGGCTCAATGACCTTCAGATGTTAGAAAACTCCAAATCAATCAGTCTCAGTACATTCAATGTGGCCCTAATGTATACAAAATCACATTACTTATCTCTGTGAGTTGTAACTAGCCTATGTTATAAGTGTTTAGTAAATCTTCAAATTTCTTATGCATAAATCAAAACTGAAAGAACCATCTAATTAAACACTTTTCTTTTTAGAGAAAGTGACATTTTGTTTTCATATCTCATTTTGTGTACCAAAAGCTCTCCACCCCATGTTTATTCTTATTTTAATTTCGGTCTCATGCCCTGGGGAAACAATTACTTTCTTTCTTAAGAATGTATATTCATTAACAATCCTTAATTACATATATGGTCAAGGTATTATTTACAACAACAAAAGAGACATTTATATCTCACACAAAACGCAATAAATATATTCAAATATCTTCTAGGTAAGAGATAAACAATTATTCTTACCATATTACAATATGAAAATCCTTTCAAATGGTATATCTTCGATGACAAACGACCAGCAAACTAATACCACCGATGCTTCGGAACCTCAGAGTACCTTTGCTAGTCGAGTGGCCAACAACAGGATGTCTGGCATTGACATTTTCCCCGTGTTTGTTCCGCAGTAGTCTGACGCTCTAGTTTGGACGCCTTTCCTGAATTTATGGTTTGAAAAGGCTCTAGTGTGATTGGTTGGAGATGTAAGGAGATAAGTCTTCAATTCAAATACACACACACATTTTATATATATATATATATATATATATATATATATATATATATATATATATATACATACATACTGTATACAGTATATATAATATATATGTATTGTATATATGCAGTATATATATTATATATACAGTATATTTACATACATACATTTATTTATATATATATATATATATACATACAGTATATATACATATATATATATATATATATATATATATATATATATATATATATGTATATATAAATATATATATATATATATATATATATATATATATATATATACATACATACATACATACATACAGTATATATATATATATATATATATATATATATATATATATATCCATATACATATATATACTTACATATATATATATATATATATATATATATATATATATATATATACATATATATATGTATATATATATATATATATATATATATATATATATATATATATATATATACACACACATATATCATCGTAGTCCACTACAGGACAAAGGCTTCAGACATTCCCTTCACCTGTTTATGATCTTTCTATGTCAGGTTATATCAGCAAATTTTCTTAGCTCGTCCATCCATTGTCTTCTCCTTCCCCTGGTTTTTCAATACCTAGGAAACCATTCGGGTATTCGTAATTTCCTGTCATTCTCATATGTACTGCCCATGTCCATTTCTTTTTTGTATATGTTATTAGAATATCCTATACTTTACATTGCTCTAAGGCCACCTAATTATATACTTTTCTTTATAGAGAAAGTGGCATTTTACTTTTTATAATCTCATTTTGTTTACCGAAAGCTCTCCATCCCATGTTTTATCCTTCTTTTAATTTTGGGCTAACATCCATGGAAAACACTTACTGTCTATCTCAAGGGCGTATGGTATATTTATAAACAATCTCTAAGAGGTTCGTCCATAACCCGTAGTTGTTGCCTCTGCATTTTCATTGAACATCATCTTAGTTTTACTCATGTTCATCTTTAGTCCTACGTATTTGCTTTCTTTATTCAGATCCTCTGTCATGTTTTACAATCCCTCCTGAGATTCCCTTAATAGAACCATGTAATCTGCTAATCTCAAGTTTTTAAAGTATGCCTACACACTCTCTCTCTCTCTCTCTCTCTCTCTCTCTCTCTCTCTCTCTCTCTCTCTCTCTCTCTCTCTCTATATATATATATATATATATATGTATATATATATATATATATATATATATATATATATATATATATATATATATATATATATATATATAGTCGCAGCATAAATGATTTGCCGCTAGCATATTTCGTGAGAGCGTAAAACCTACCACTAACTAAAAATATTCTGTGAAAAAACCTTTATTAATTCAGGCATGAAATTTTAACTGTGTACTCACCAACCATCCTTTAGTAATTAAAAGGGCCAATCTTGTTCTTCTTACGAGCTTGGAGGCGTCGGGGCATGGACAAAATAAAGTTTTGGCAGAGCTCGGGCTCAATGCCATCCCACACAGGGTATATGGCGTCCTTAAGCTTGTCAACGGTTGAGACGTCTTTTTCCATTAATTTTACGCTTAATAAGGGCCCAGAGGTTTTCAATTGGTGATAAAACTGGAGAATTTGCTGGGCACTTACGTAAAAACTCAATAGCACAATCCTCGAACCAGTTAGTAAGCAATGGAGTCTTGTTGCAACGTGCGCCGTCCTGCTGAAAAATTTTGCAACCGGTCTTCTCAAAACTAGACTCCAACACGTCGTTCAACAAAGTTTAATATATGTGCTGATTAACTCTTAACGTTGTTTTTTTCGAAGATCACTAACTCACCAACACCACCAAAACCAAAACAACCCCATACCATAACCCCAGCAGGGTACTTTTTCTCGCCATTGACAAAGCTTATTGTCGTAGGGGTTGGCGCGTGGACTCCGCCACACTTTGCTTGGGTTACCAGAACTCGCTGAAAATGTTGCTTCATCACTGAATAACACTTTCTTCCAGTCGTCTATATCCCCACTGTCCATACTCCTTCACAAACTCACTCCTTTGAGCCTTATGCTTCTTTGTTATAAGGGGCTTTTTCCGCGCGACTACTTTCTTGAATCCGAGTTGCTCCCTCAAGCACTTGGGCACCATCCTTACAGACACGTTTCCCAAAATTTTCAGATTCTCTTCCTTAAATTTTCGTGCAGAATGCGAAGGACAAAGGTCTTCCTCACGCTTTAACACCGTTAAAGATCGTACAGAGACTTTCATGGGCCCCCCAGGGCTCTTAGAATGGGTGGGTACGGATGACTCTCCTGACGCCCGATACTTGGCGAAAATGTTACGGATGGTTCAAGGCTTCACACCAGTTTATTCACTGATTTCCTTGGTTTTTTAAACCAAGTTTATGACACTCGATCACCCTCACAATGTTATCATGCGATGTATAAACCCGTTGACATTATGATTATAGCTGTCACAACACTAAATACAAGCGTGCAGGAAAAAATGCAAGTTGAAACACGCACACAAAACTCGGCAATCCTTCCTCTAAGTACTCAATTTACAGACTAACAGTGACTGTGCTTCCACCCACGCACTGAGCAAAGAAGGGTTAAGATGCCAATGA
>NC_090766.1:49953554-49988554 GCF_036898095.1 Palaemon carinicauda | reverse complement strand
AACTTAAAGGTTTGATATATTGACACTGCAATATTAATGACGAAATGACATCCATTCCTATTCATAAGAGATTTTAAAAAGTGGCGTAATTTCCCTTAATAGGTAGAATTATGTATTTTTTTTTTACACTCTAGATTAGGGCTCGTTTTAATACGCTTACAGTAAGCCCTAATGATGTTCATCACATTAGCCAGGTTTAATTAAAGTCGAACTTCATTAAGTGATTATGATAATACGCCAGCAATAGCACGTCGTTTTTAAGCCTAAAATTCACCATATGCTGAACTGGTGATTACCTCGTAAATGTTTTGCTTCGAACAGAAACACGCACCGGGAAACGGGATTGCTATACCAGTTTACATCAGAATTCAGTGTATGGGAACTGCGTTGAACGAGATATAGATTTAATTGAAATTAAAATGGAAATCTGGTATGTCTATTGAACGGAAAGAGGTATTTTTTATTTACTGGAAAAGATGGACATTTACTTTCAGCTGGAGTTTTTTATTTATTTTTTTTTATTTTACTGAACAGGGTTTAAAAATTTTCCCAACTGGACACGAAACAGATATATAAATATATATATATATATATATATATATATATATATATATATATTATTTTTTACTTCTCATATGCTTGGATAAATTTTGATACAAGAACAGTTGGCAATAGAAGATTTTGTTTTTACAGAAATCATAACCACATCTCATGAAGTTTTTCACTTGATATTCATAAGTTTTAAAAACTTCATTAATCATATGCGGTTTGTAAATAAATCAGGCTCTTATGACCCGTAGGTAGAAGAAACTTCTTAAAAGTTCCTCATATTCGGTGTATGATGTTTACTATTCATAAACCTTGCAAGGTTATCGTTGCTTAATTGAGTTCCGCTACTACACCTCGGCGTGTCTTGTATAGGATATTAATATGTAAGATGTTCAGAATATATTGTAGATTCTTAAACCGCTTAAAGAAATGGTAATCAACTCCGTATTGAGAAGGTGGAGAAACCAAAGGTTGGGATACCCACAAAAATAATTCTCTCTCTCTCTCTCTCTCTCTCTCTCTCTCTCTCTCTCTCTCTCTCTCTCTCTCTCTCTCTCTCTCTCTCTCTCTCTTTCTCTCTCTCTCTCTCTCAATGAGGAGAAATTGGTATGAAAGAATAATCAGTAGTAACCTGTTTAGGAAATATAGCTTCCAGGTATGTTTATCATATATTGATAAATGTATTTTCAAAATATAGTCACCTTCACTTGCGAAAATAATGTTTTTATGGAAATGATATATACGAGAAAAATTACGAAATACACTATGACACATAACGAGAAGATAACTAGAATTGCGAGGAGAATTGCAGCTTGCGACACGATAGGAACACGAAAATTAACAAACCTGCCACGATACAAAAGTTAAAATGAAAACTAAAACTTGGACCAAATATCGGTTCGTGACGCAAAACTTTAACTAAAATAGGGGAAAAATACTAGTTGATTACACAAAACTTAAACTAAAACTAGGAACTAAATATAGTTTCATGTCATGAATGTTTAACTAAAACTAGAAGCAGAATACCGATTCATGACGCAAAACTTAAACTAAAACTAGGAACTTAACTAAAACTAGAAGCAGAATACCGATTCATGACGCAAAACTTAAACTAAAACTAGGAACTAAATATCGTTTCATGTCACAAAACTTAAACTAAAGCTAGGAGAAAATGTCGGTTCTTGACACGAAAGTTTAGCTTAAACTAGGAGCTAAATGTCGGTTCATTACATGAAAGTTTAATAAACCTAGGAACAAAATACCGGTTCATGACACGAAAGTTTAACTAAAACAAGGAGCAAACTGCTTTTTGTGACACAAAACTTAAACTAAAACTTGGAACAAAATTCCAGTTCATGACACAAAAAGTTGAACTATGACTTGGAGCAAAATACCGGTTCATGACACAGAAATTGAATTAAAACTAGGAGCAAAATATCCGTTCATAACTTGAAACTAATTCTAAATCTAGGAGCAAAATATCCGTTCATAACTTGAAACTAATTCTAAAACTAGGAGCAAAATATCCGTTTATAACTTGAAACTAATTCTAAATCTAGGAGCAAAATATCCGTTCATAACTTGAAACTAATTCTAAATCTAGGAGCAAAATATCCGTTCATAACTTGAAACTAATTCTAAATCTAGGAGCAAAATATCCGTTCATAACTTGAAACTAATTCTAAAACTAGGAGCAAAATATCCGTTCATAACTTGAAACTAATTCTAAAACTAGGAGCAAAATATCCGTTCATAACTTGAAACTAATTCTAAATCTAGGAGCAAAGTATCCGTTCATAACTTGAAACTAATTCTAAAACTAGGAGCAAAATATCCGTTTATAACTTGAAACTAATTCTAAAACTAGGAGCAAAATATCCGTTCATAACTTGAAACTAATTCTAAAACTAGGAGCAAAATATCCGTTCATAACTTGAAACTAATTCTAAATCTAGGAGCAAAGTATCCGTTCATAACTTGAAACTAATTCTAAAACTAGGAGCAAAATATCCGTTCATAACTTGAAACTAATTCTAAATCTAGGAGCAAAGTATCCGTTCGTAACTTGAAACTAATTCTAAATCTAGGAGCAAAATATCCGTTCATAACTTGAAACTAATTCTAAAATTAGGAGCAAAATATCCGTTCGTAACTTGAAACTAATTCTAAAACTAGGAGCAAAATATCCGTTCATAACTTGAAACTAATTCTAAAATTAGGAGCAAAATATCCGTTCGTAACTTGAAACTAATTCTAAAACTAGGAGCAAAATATCCGTTCATAACTTGAAACTAATTCTAAAACTAGGAGCAAAATATCCGTTCATAACTTGAAACTAATTGTAAATCTAGGAGCAAAATATCCGTTCATAACTTGAAACTAATTCTAAAACTAGGAGCAAAATATCCGTTCATAACTTGAAACTAATTCTAAAACTAGGAGCAAAATATCCGTTCATAACTTGAAACTAATTCTAAATCTAGGAGCAAAATATCCGTTCATAACTTGAAACTAATTCTAAATCTAGGAGCAAAATATCCGTTCATAACTTGAAACTAATTCTAAAACTAGGAGCAAAATACCAGTCCATGACACGAAGGTTGAACTAAAACTAGGAGCAAAATACCAGTCCATGACACGAAGGTTGAACTAAAACTTGGAGCAAAATTCTGGTTCATAAAAATAAAGTTCAACTAAAACCTGGAGCAAAGTACTGCTTCATGACACAAAACATGAACTAAACCTAGTATCAAAATGCCGGTTCATGGCACAAAATTTAAACTAAAGCTAAGAACAAAATATCAGCTCGTGACACAAAATCTAAATTAAAACTTGGAACAAAATACCGATTCGTAACACAAAATCTGGACTAAAACTTAGAGGAAAATACCAGCTGATGACCAAAGTTCAATTAAAACTATGAGGAAAATACTGGTTTATGACACAAAAGTTAAACAAAACTAGGAGCAAAATACCGGTTCATGACACAAAACCTAAACTAAAACTAAGAACAAAATACCGGTTCATGACAAAACTTGAACTAAAACTAGGAATAAATAAACATTTCATGACACAAAACTTAAACTAAAACTAAGAAGAAAATACCGGTTCATGATAAAAAAACAAAAACTAGAAAGAAAATACCAGTTCGTGACACAAAACCTAAAATAAACTAGGAACAAAATACCGGTTCATGATACAAACCTAATACTAGGAACAAAATCTTGGTTAATGACAAAGAACTTAAACTATAACCAAGAAGAAAATACCAGTTCATAATACAAAACTAAAACTAGGAGCAAAATCCCGGTTAATGACACAGAACTTAAACTAAAACTAGGATTAAATTACCAGCTCATGACACCAAACTTAAACTAAAACTAGGAACAAAATACCGGTCATGGCTCAAAACTTAAACTAAAACTAGGTACAAAAAACCGGTTAATGACATTATGCTTAAACTAAAACTGGGAAGAAAATACCGGTTCATAACACAAAACCTAAACTAAAACTAAGAGCAAAATATCGGTACATGACAAAGTAAAACTTAAACTAAAACTAGGAACAAAATACTGGTTCATGACCCAAAACTTAAATTTAAACTAAACCTAGAAACAAAATACCAGTTCATGACACAAAACCTAAACTAAAATTAGGAGCAAAATACCGGTTCATGACACAAAACTTAAACTAAAATTAAGAACCGGATAATGGTTCATGACACAAAACTTAAACTAAAACGAAGAAAAAACCAGTTCATGATATAAAACTAAAACTAGTAGCAAAATACTGGTTCGTGATACAAAACTTGAACTAAAACTAAGAACAAAATACCGGTTCATGACACAAAACTTGAACCAATATTAAGAAAAAGATACCTGTTCATGGCACAAAACGTAAACTAAAACTATGAGCAAAATACCAGTTCATTATACAACACTTAAACTAATATTAGGAACAAAGTATCGGTTCATGACACAAAATTGAAACTAAAACTAGAAACAAAATACTGGTTCATGACGCAAAAGTTGAACTAAAACTTGGAACAAAATAACAGCTCATGAGATAAAACTTAAACTAAAACTGTGAACAAAATACCAGTCCAACTATGAACAAATTACCGGTCCATGACACAAAAGCTGAACTAAAACTAGAAGGAAAATACCGGTTCCTGACACAAAAGCTGAACTAAAACTAGGAGCAAAAAACCGGTTCATGACGCAAAAGTTGATCTAAAACTTAGAGCAAAATAACAGCTCATGAGATGAAACTTAAACTAAAACTATGAACAAAATACCGGTCCATGACACAAAAGCTGAACTAAAACTAGAAAGAAAATACCGGCCCATGACACAAAAGCTGAACTAAAACTAGAAGGAAAATACCGGTCCATGACACAAAAGCTGAACTAAAACTAGAAGGAAAATATCGGTTCCTGACACAAAAGCTGAACTAAAACTAGAAGGAAAATACCGGTTCCTGACACAAAAGCTGAACTAAAACTAGGAGCAAAAAACCGGTTCATGACGCAAAAGTTGATCTAAAACTTAAAGCAAAATAACAGCTTATGTGATGAAACTTAAACTAAAACTGTGAACAAAATACCGGTCCATGACACAAAAGCTGACCTAAAACTAGAAAGAAAATACCGGCCCATGACACAAAAGCTGAACTAAAACTAGAAGGAAAATACCGGTCCATGACACAAAAGCTGAACTAAAACTAGAAGGAAAATACCGGTTCCTGACACAAAAGCTGAACTAAAACTAGAAGGAAAATACCGGTCCATGACACAAAAGCTGAACTAAATCTAGGAGCAAAAAACCGGTTCATGACGCAAAAGTTGAACTAAAACTTAGAGCAAAATAACAGCTCATGAGATGAAACTTAAACTAAAACTATGAACAAAATACCGGTCCATGACACAAAAGCTGAACTAAAACTAGAAAGAAAATACCGGTTCCTAACACAAAAGCTGGACTAAAACTAGGAGCAAAAATACCGGTTTCTGACACAAAAGCTGAACTAAAACTAGGAGCGAAATACCGGCTCATGACGCACTGCTGAAAAGATTTCACTTATTTCCAACAGAATTTAGGCGTCTCATTGAAAGACAAGTTTCCAATACTTCTCTCCAGAGCTCCACTGAAATTTTGAGTGTGTCCAATAATTGCTCTTGTCAGCGAAATGGAATTTAATCAGTCTTGTTGACAACCGGGCTGAAATTTATAGGAGTTCCGACGACGGAGAAAATGAAACGGGAAATCTTGTTGTTTCTCGAAGGAGTTGGAATTAGGCTCCTCAAAACTCTATTTACGTCGCATGTTGATGGTTAGGGGACAGTATTCTGAGAAGTGTTTTTTTCTGTAACAAGGAGTGAGACGTTCTTACTATAATTAACCTTTTTTGAACGATTTCAAAATATTCTTCTTTTGGATCGGCTTATTTTAGAATCTATCTTGAAGTTAACATGGATATGGATTATAAACGTATTTTGTGAGTTTCTTTTGTCTTAATGCTCCAAAATGATATCTAGCTATGGCGGGGATTACTTACCTTAGTTTCACTTTCATGTACAGTCAATTTCAAAAGTCAATCGAGTTGTATGTAGTTAAAGAAAGCTAATCAATATAGACACACACACACACACACACACACACACACATATATATATATATATATATATATATATTTATATATATATATATATATATATATATATATATATCATGATCATTAGTCATTACTAGTCCACTGCAGGAAAAAGGCCTCAGAATGTAAGAATCTAAGGCTTTAGTAAGACTCCAAGTTTCTGATGCATAAGTTAGTACTAGTAGGACTATCACATTAAATACTTTTCCTTTTAGAGAAAGTGGCATTTACTTTTCATAATCTCATTTTGTATTACCAAATGGTCTCCATCTCATTCTTATCCTTCTTTTGATATGGCTCTCGTGTCCTGGGGAAACCCTAACTGTCTGTCCTAAAAACGTATATTTATTAGCAATCTTCAGAGGGGCGTATATAACTCTTACTTGTTGTCTCTGCATATTCATTGAACATTATCTTAGTTTGACTCTTATTCATTTTTAGTCCTATATTTCTGCTTTCTCTATTCAAATCTTCAATATCGTTTGTAATTCCTCCCATGATTCACTACACACAAATATGTCATCTGCAAATCTTAAGTTATTCCCTATTAATATTAATTCCTACATTTCCCCAATCTGAATTTTTAAAATGTTTTTTTCTAGACATGCTGAGAATAATTTAGGATAAATGAGACTTTCTGTATAAATCCTTTCTCACTCGGAATTTTGTCACTATCTTTACGTAGTTTTAGGATTCTTGTACTTCCCGTGTAGATATCTTCGTGTTCTAACATAAGATTCTTCTATTTCTTGTTTTTGAAGGGCTTCCATTATTGCTGATGTTTCAACAGAATCAAAAGCTTTTTTATAGTCTAAAAATGACATGCATAGTGGTTTGTCATACTCTGTTGATTTTTCCATTAGTTGGTTAATTGCATGGATATGGTCAGTTGTTGAATACCCACTTCTAAAGCCTTCCTGCTCTCATGGTTGATTAAAGTCTAGCTGTTTTTCTATTCGGTCCAGTATGATCTTTGTGAATATTTTTTATATTACGGTGAGTAAACTTGTTGGGTGGTAATTTTTAGACCTTTTGTGACATTTTTTGTGAATTTCCAATGTGTAGGCATAGAGCTTTCTTGCAGACATTTGATGTAGAGTTCAGCCAGCTTTCCTGCTATGAAATCTCCTCCATCTATTATTAAATCAATTGTTAGGCCATACTACGTCAACTGTTACGGTTGGTACCGGCTCAAGTGCTTCATTTTTTATGTTGGTGACGTTATATCTTATATCACTATTGTATAGCATTGTATAGAAATCCTCGGCAATTTTTTATCACTCCATCTCTATTGTGGATAATATTTCCATTTTCATCTTTTAAACCAAACATCTGTTGGCCTCCTGTTCCAAGACTTCTTTTCATCAGTTTGATGCTTCTTCCTTTCTTTAATGTTTCATCAATTTTGGTCAGATCTTGTTTACGAATATCTTGGGGGGTTAGCTTATTTATTGTTTTGGATAGTTCTGCTAATTATATCTCATATCTCTTGGATTTCACCCTAATTTCCAATCTTTTCTATATATATATAATATATATATATATATATATATATATATATATATACACACACATACATATACCAAAGGCACTTCCCCCAATTTTGGGGGGTAGCCGACAACAACAAGAAACAAAACAAAAAAGGGGACCTCTACTCTCTACGTTCCTCCAGCCTAACCAGGGACTCAGCCGAGTTCAGCTGGTACTGCTAGGGTGCCACAGCCCAACCTCCCACATTTCCACCACAGATGAAGCTTCATACTGCTGAGTCCCCTACTGCTGCTACCTCCGCGGTCATCTAAGGCACCGGAGGAAGCAGCAGGACCTACCGGAACTGCGTCACAATCGCTCGCCATTCATTCCTATTTCTAGCACGCTCTCTTGCCTCTCTCACATCTATCCTCCTATCACCCAGAGCTTTCTTCACACCATCCATCCACCCAAACCTTGGCCTTCTTCTTGTACTTCTCCCATCAACTCTTGCATTCATCACCTTCTTTAGCAGATAGCCATTTTCCATTCTCTCAACATGGCCAAACCACCTCAACACATTCATATCCATATATATATATATATATTTATATATATATATATATATATATATATATATATAGATAGATAAATAGATAGATATATATATATTATACTTTTGTACTACTGGTAAAATTCAACTTTGAAATTAAACTTTAAAATCAGGCATATGATCGCGTAACATTGCTCATTGGACGCGAAAATCAAAAGAGGTTCGACAATATTCCTTATTGACGAGACTTTGATATATAAAAGGAAAAGTAGACCGGTCTGAGAACCAATTGACGACGCGAAGAGAATTTCAGGCGGGAATTACAAACGTTACTATGGCGTTGTTCTGCACAGATATTAAACGTCCTTTTGTGACAAACGTTCGGAGTTTACTTTATCGTGTTAGATAGATGAAAGATCATTTGAACGATCAAAGTTATCGCGACATGTCGGGTCGGGATCGCGCTACTCTTGAATCCTGCTCTTAAGTGGGAAGGGTTCGAATCAAGGCCTTCATCTTTCGCAAAGAAAATCACAGGATTATTAGTTGGAATTTGATGGGCCGGAGGACGGTGTGTTTGTTGGGCTGTCTATGTCGTGGAAGGGGAAAGCGAGGAAAACAGCAACAACAATAATAATAATAATAATGATAATAATAATAATAATAATAATAATAATAATAATAATGGAGAAACTAGGGAAAAGATCAGTAATATATCTTGATAAGTGATTGTTTCATATAGAATTTATACATTAATGATAATAACCATTATCATCATCATCTTCATCTTCATCTTCTAGTGACGCAAATGGCCCTGATTAGATTTCACCTGTCGTCTATATCTTAGCATTTAATTCAATACTTCTTCCTAGTCCTCAGCCATGCAGGCCTGGGTCTTCCAACTCTTCTAGTACCTTGTGGAGCCCAGTTAAATGTTTAGTGAACTAATCTCTCAAGGGGAGTGCCAAGAGAATGCCCAAACCATCTCCATCTACCGCTCACCATGATCTCATCCACATATGGGACTCGGGTAATCTCTCTTATAGTTTAATTTCTAATTCGTCGGTCAGAAGACGAGTTGGTTCGGTCTTGTAGCTCCATCAGGGATCGAGAGTGATTGAGTACATTAATTTGTGGAGATAAATAACAATTGAAAGAGAGAGAGAGAGAGAGAGAGAGAGGAGAGAGAGAGAGAGAGAGAGAGAGAGAGAGAGAGAGAGAGATACGTTATTATAATTTACAGCAAATGGAAGCAATTCCTAACCTAAGGTGGAGGTAACTAGCAAACACACACACGCGCGCGCACACACACACACACACACACACACACACAGTGTGAGAGAGAGAGAGAGAGAGAGAGAGAGAGAGAGAGAGAGAGAGAGAGAGAGAGAGAGAGAGAGAGAGAGTATCAGCGTAAAACTAAACTACGTTGTTAATAGAAATGAAATGAAAAGCAGAAAAATGCAAGAGCCAGATTCCTTCTCGAGCAACACGCAGCAGGGCTAGCAAGACGTTTTCAACTATGTCCAATAAGACATCGAAAAGGCCAAGATTTCTCCATTTTCATTCCGAAGATGGTGAAGAAGTTCGTTCCAATGGTGACCCACCTCATGTATTTACGGTTTGCCAGAAGACTGTCAAACAAATGTTGACACAATTGTTGGACCAAATTAGACACTTCTGACAGACACTATGTTGTGCTCAACCCATCGAATGAATGCTTCCGATGCTAGTCTCGTGAATGCTTCATACACAGACTTGTGCATGTACACTGCGTTGCTGTACATCTTCCCAGAAAACTCTCTGGCTAGTGAACCATCTGCTGTAACGTTTTTTTCTATGCACAGGTCCTGGAGATAATCATCTTGAAAACGAGCTCCCAAAATTACGGGTATATTGCAGACTGTATGGAAAGTGCCTAGACGGAGAAGAATTTGTGAATACATGTCATAGTGTTTCCAGGTAATTTCGGTTACCTTAGCATATAAGGCCTGGTCCAACACTACAACAGTCTTTTCTCCTAACTGTAGCGTCTCCCTCACAAGTTCTGACTGGTTCAATATTTCAGCGACTGTGGTCAATTCTGCCGCTTGGGCGTTGATTGTGGGCATGTAACCAACAACATCCTATGAGACTGTCAGAGAATCTCTGGTCATGATATTGAAACCTGTCCAGCTTGGTATCTGGTTCTGATCTGCGTCGGTCATTCGAGCAAGTATCAAGACCAGATTTTTTACCATAGCTGTAATTTGTTGTTATGCTCATGTCTGTTTTGAGTAACTGTGGTCCAACACATGTCCTGCAATGTATGTTGTCAATTCATGATCAGAGACATCTAAAAATCTTTGCTTTTTCTTAGCTATCTCAGGAAGTGTTTGTTTTGGAAGATGTGGTCCATAAACTAGGGCCTGTACCACGATACCATTCACACGATGTGATGTTCCCTTGCCACTTACGGTTTCTTCCCATCTATCAATGTTATACCATGCCAAGTTGGTAAACACGTAGAGTTGAATACTTGTAGGTATAAGTGTCTGCTGATTTAGATTAGCTGTGAGCTCCTTTAAGAACAAGGCTGTGTCATTTTCTTCCAGTGGAGAATAAGATATCCCGTGCCCTAATCTGTTCAACGTCCGTAAGAACTCCGTATTCCCGGTGTGTGTTTTAACCATGTATGGAAGCAGTATATGTTTTGGTGGCTTCAGCATACTGCATGCCACTGCATACACTAGATCTTGACTGAAGGAATCCGTGAGCCTTGTTACTCTCCGTGGAGGATGTTTATTTTCTAGTTCACCTGTTAGTAAACCGATAAAAAATCATCGAAGGTGCTGTAAATGATTCTTTATCAACATCGGATAGGTGATAGGGCATGGGCGTTGTTTTTTTATCATCCTTTATTGTTGCTCTCAAATATGATGACGACTGATCAATGGTCTTTGAGATATTTGTTGATTTATCTTTATCTTTTCAAGTTTTCAGCTCCCTTTCCTTATCGAAATACTCAATGACGATATTTTGCATCGTCATGCAATTTGGTACAAGTTTTCCTTTGGTGTCAGTAAAAATTTGAATACAGTCTCCAAACTCCTCTTCCAATTTCCGACGGAGATGCTTCTTTGTAGATTCTGTTAGACTACGCGTGCCTATGGCAGACAGCATTGTTTGCAGTTTCTCTGTTAGTGTTGTTACTCTGATCATTTGCTGGTTGGGAATGAAACGGTTCTCTATATGCTTCGTTTTGTTTCTCGTAAAAAAGATCCTTTCTCTGAGGAGGAGTAGGTTCTGTCGCAAGTCCAGATGCTGGTCTTGTGTAGTTCCTGTAGCAGGAAGTATGATAATGCGCTTCAGCAACAACTATGTCCCTACTCGTTATGGCTATGATGTTGGTGTCACACTTGCGGGTTGCACAAGCTCGAACAGTCTGGTCCGATCTGAACTCCACAGATTGGATTACTTTTTCCCGAGTTGACGTTCCCTTGTATCTCTTGGACTTTTTGCAAAAACATTGCATGTGCAGTCATAGATGAGTGATTTTGATGAAGATCATCTTGCCGGTCGCTTAGTTTTGAAACACCCAGCAACGACTTCCTCTGATGAGCTTGGATGTGTTTTACGTTTAAGGGCGTCCAGATCTCTTTTCTTCATGAAAGTGCTTCTAGAGTTCCTGTGGTAGAAGATGAGTGGAATCAATCTCCTTGTCACCGATTTGGCAATGTCAAGTATAGGGGAATGGTCTCTTACTTGAGTAGCATTTAGTAAGGTTTTCCATGATTCAAAATTTTGTAGACTGGTGAGTTGCTCATTTGGGTCAGTACTCAGTAATTCCTTGTGAATTATACAATATTTTCCATTTGTCTTTTTGGCCTAATCTCTGGTTTTTCTTCTATTGCGTTAACACATGTACTAGGGTACTAGCAACTACACTACATTACCTGGTAAGACAAAGGAAATAATGATTTAGTTGGGTAATGTAGATGCCAATAATATTCAAAGCTATCCACTATAAAGCATTTTAATATATCTAGAAGTTTCAATTTTTGAAACTTTGGATTTAGTATGCTACATACTTGACTCTTCCTTTTCTCATAATGCATAGTTTAACCAAAATTGCACCGAGTTACCAAAAGTAGACGAATAATCCTAGAATGTTTGAACGCTATTTGTTCCAAAATATCAAAATTAAGGGGTATGGTTAAAATATGCGTTCAAATAACCATAATATCAGATTACTCGTAAACAAATTATATATTCCAACGCAGAGGTTCCTTGTGAAGATTTTTAGGGGTCAAATGTTACTCTGGAACTTTTTCATTTCCGAGCCTGGCGCGATAACCTCCAAAAATTATAACAAATTATTGAAATCTTAGTATAGTCTAAATCAGTATAGGGGTGGGGGGAGTTGAAAACCATAGCGTATTCGGTAATTAGTGCGAATCTGTATCATAATCAACGCCTTCAGTGCCTTTATGTATTTAACATCAATTCCAAAGAAGACCAGGCATCGGTGTTCATGACACTATTTTTCAAGAGCTACAGAAGAGTATTCTGTAGGTTTGGTATTTTGTTTAACGGGGAAAGAATACGAGAGTTTCTGCTTGGGGGAAACCAATTCCTTTTGTTGTAACTTTGTTAAAGAAATGGACAAAGACTCCCTCCACAGACTTTTTTCTTTTTGAAATAGTAGAGGTATTGACTAATTTTAATCTGTTACCCTTTGCACATACACATACACATAAAGAAAAAAAAATCGAAGGCACTTCATAATGCAAATGTGAGAAAATGGCAAAAGTGCATGTCATGTTAAAGGATTAACTTGTTATTTTTTAGCAATAATTCATTATTATTATTATTATTATTATTATTATTATTATTATTATTATTATTATTATTATTATTATTACTTGCTAAGCTACAACCCGACTTGGAAATGCAGGTTGCAATAAGCTCAAGGGTTCCAACAAATATTCTATATCAAACATTTTAGAATCTCCTTTTGATTAGGTCATTTTCAAGCCCAACGGCCTTTTGGGTGACACCTTTAAACCACAGAAAAAAACCGAAGGTTGGAGGACAGAGATGGTCCGTGAGATTGAGTTGTCCGTTCCATACTTCTCTTAGATTTGTCCGAGGCTGGAATTCTGTAAATAATGGACATCAAAGCGTTCTCTCTCTCTCTCTCTCTCTCTCTCTCTCTCTCTCTCTCTCTCTCTCTCTCTCTCTCTCTCTTTTATATATACTTTCTCAACATCTAAAACTAAAAGTGGTTATAGTTGTCGAACAACTTTTATTTTTTTTAATCACAGCAGACTCATACTCAACCTATGTTTGATATTTGCACTGATTTTTCTTTTCGTTATTTTGCTACACCCGCTTGTATTTTATATATTACCTTCCAATAATTGCGAATCGATTTAACAGTTATAACAAAACTTAACTTAATATCTTTATTGAACTGTATTGATTTACCAAAGCTTCCAGAAATCGAAGGCCATATTTTCACATGAGTTCCTCAAATCTTTTTTGAGTACAGAAAGACATCACTTTTTCGATCCTTAAAAATTTTGAACTTCTGGAACGTTAATAAGCTTTCCTTTGGCTTCCAAAAAATATGGAACCACTGAAAAGCTTTCATGATTTCCAAATTATGAATTACTGTAAACCAAAAATTTTTTCCCCAAAAAAATTGTGAATCACCGGAAATCAAACCTTTCCGATACCTTCCCCCTCCTCCCTTTGTACAAAAATTGAACTAATTGAAGCCAAAGCGTTACTTTAAGCTTCCCAAAACTGAAAAGCCACGCTATCCCCCTCGTCCAAAGTCTATTTAGCACTGAAGTTAAAGCCTACTACATCCGAAGGCGCCTATGTTCTGAGCTCCTCGCCGTCACCGTCCTATGGCTTCACGAAGCCTCGCAAGCTGGAACAGAACGGCCGCCTCTGGAAACTGGAATTAGACGCAATTCACGAATGAGGCTGTGCTTAGATAATTGGTGGATATTGAATAGATCATTTTTTCGTGATAATGATGAACTTTTACTTTCTTTTCTATGTTCACTTCAATTTCCCAGTTAGAAAGAAGTTTTTATCCTTCATTCTCTGTGATCCACCCCTATTTATTGCTTAAAATCAACAGCGTGTCCTAACCATCTAGCTGCTGTTGTGCCTTGATATGAATTTGGAAAATGGAGATCGTGTAAATTTGAGAATGGAGAAAAAGAATATGATTTAATAACTCTATGATTTAACTTTTAACAGTCAATCTGTCTCTGGAAACTATGAATATTGATATGTTAACAAATTTTTCAAAATGCACCATTCATGAATTTTAATAATAGATTCATGTTTCGAAATTTCCACATAAATCTTGCCATTCTGGAGATTCTGTGAAGTCCTTTCGTTCTGCCTTTGATTGAGAATGACTGCATGTAACGCAAAGCAGAAGGTCTGCTTTCATTCATTCGTATGTTTCTTAAACCCTTTGTTGAGAAAGATAAAAAGGAAAGTAACAAGCTAAGGTAGAAAAAAACTTTTTTTTAGAAGAATAGATATAGAAAAAGCGGTAATATTCTTAAAAAATTTTATTTTCCATTTTTCCTTTCCTCATTGGGCTATTTTCCCTGTTGGAGCCCCTGGGCTTATAGCATACTGCTTTTCCAACATCGGTTACAGCTTAGCAAGTAATAATAATAATAATAATAATTAATTAATAATAATAATAATATTAATAATAAAATTATTATACTTGATTGAAACGTCCCTGCCTGGCCTTCTGCAAGACTTGGGTTCGAGAACCGTTTAGGATCGATAGTTTCTTTAGTGTCTGCAACCTAACCATCCATGTGAGCAAAGGATGGGGGCTTGATGAAGTCTATAGGTGTACCTGTTAAGTCATCAGCAGCCATTGCCTGGCCCTTCCTGATCCTAGCTTGGATGGAGTGTGGGCTTGGGCTTTGATCACAGTTTCATGTGGTCAGTCTCTAGGGCACTGTCACTGTCCCTTTCCTCTGCCATTCATGAGTGGCTTTTAAACCTTTAAACTCCAGTAGATATCCATAGCTGTCCGTACATTTGTATCAGTTTAAAATCAAATTCTGATAGGATATTTGATCTCTTCCAAGAGATATTCACTGATAATCCTTTCTTTTCCAGGTTTAATAAAATCATCGATTGAATATATTTTGTTGAGGTCATTCCTTAATCTCTCTCTCTCTCTCTCTCTCTCTCTCTCTCTCTCTCTCTCTCTCTCTCTCTCTCTCTCTGCGTGGGGTTGCTGAATGACATAGGAGGCCCCAACGGCGGACTATATAACCTAAATCCATAAATAGAATTTAATCCTATTTCTTTCTTCGGTGAAAAGGAATGTTACCGGAAGCCATTATTTTGTATATTGACTTATTTTTCCTAATGGCCTCCCCAGACCCGGTGCAGGACCGTATGGCATATATTTATTAATCCATTAAATAGGGATTCCTATTCATGTGTAACTATTTTGAGAGAGAGAGAGAGAGAGAGAGAGAGAGAGAGAGAGAGAGAGAATTGTGAACCTTAAATCGAAGCAATGAAAATATAAAAGTTCTATTTTAATGGATAGCGATTTTTATCATGTGGCATTTTTTTTTATGATGTATAAAACAAAAACAAAAGATCGTTTTGATTATGCGGTTCTTGTGCACAATTCTTTTTATATCCCTTAATGACTCGAATCTTCATTATAAAAAGAAATAATATTCTCTTTCTCTTTGGACTCATCCTTTGAAGCAATCAAGACTTTGATCCTTTGATGACTGCTATCTTCCTGGAATAAATATTCATAAATATTCTTCTTTTCCCGATTTCTCTTGAATGAAAGCGGCTCCTCATTTCCCCTCTTCCTCTTCTCGTGAACATCTCTTTACTCATTATTCCTCTCTCGGTTACGATAAAGCTCCTTTGTCTGCCCATAATAGATTGGCTTAGTCGAGGGTTACTCCTTGGACAGATAGATTATCCTTGTGGAATATATTGTTGAGGAAATGAAATATATATTTGAGATGTATTTACTTTTTTGATAAATAAATTTCTCTTTATAATCGTGCAGATGGATTGGACTTATTTGTTTACTTGTTGTTTGTCTAGATGGCGTATGATATTTTTCTTAGTTTAAAACTGTAGAATATATTTACGCGGAAATGAAATATATATTAAAGATGAATTTATTTTTTTGATAAAAAGTAAATTTCTCTTTATAATCATGCATATGGATTGGGCGTATTTGATTACTTGCTGTTTATCTAGATGGCTTATGATAGTTTTCTTAGTAAAAACTGTAAAATGTATTTTCGCGGAAATGAAATATATATTTCAGATTTAATTTCTTTGATAAAAAAATCTATTTCACTATGTAATCGTGAAATGAATTGAACGTATTTCTTTACTTGCTGTTTGTCTAAATGACGTATGATAGCTTTCTTAGTAGAAAACTGAAGAATATATTTTAGCGGAAATGAAATATAAATTTCAGATGATTTTATTTTCTTGATAATAAATAAATTTTTCTATATAATCGTGAATATGAATTGATCATATTTATTTACTTGTTTATCTAAATGGCGATAGATAGTTTTCTTAGCAGAAAACTGAAGCTGTTGGGATCTGAAGTATGAGTGCCTCATATGTCAAATGCCTCGATTATACTTTTCCAAACCATTGTATTTTTATTCTGCTTCACTGGCTTTATCTCAAATTTAAACAGGTTCAGAAGTAAGTTTCTTCATGGTGCAAGTACAATTATCTCCCTAATAACAATTTATTTAAAAATTCTGCTTACTGCTCGAAGCGAAAAATATTCCCCAATAGAAGACTACCTGAGAATCTCTCTCAGAAGTTAATTTGCAAGAACGTTTTGCCAGTGAAAATTCTTTTATCTTTTGACACTGACGAGAATGCAATATCCACTATCGCCGCTTATCGTGGGACGCGACGATGCAAGCTGTTATCTGAGGAGATTGGTCGCGGTGGAGGGAAGTAAATGCTGAGCTTAGTCGATTGTTATAGCATTAAGAGTCGAATCTAGCTTTTGGTTTGCAATCGTGGAACTTTTGGGATTCAAATTATAGTTTTCCCTCAAATTCCGTGACTTTGTTTGTATATATTTGTTTCAAGATTAAATAAAAAGAATAAAAAAGATACATTTTTTTCCATAGTTTTCAGTTTTGAAAATCAAGCGCTCGTGTATAGGTTTTCCCTTTAGACTATATTTTACACAGTTTTATATTAAATTGCTATATCTTCTAGTAAATGTAAAGTAAGCAATAATCTCTCTCTCTCTCTCTCTCTCTCTCTCTCTCTCTCTCTCTCTCTCTCTCTCTCTCTCTCTCTCTCTGTAGTTATATATTCTCCATTAATAACATACCTCTTGTCATTTATCACTTTGCAGGTAATAGTGTTAGTTTTTTTTTTTATATTTCAGATATCAATATACAAAAAACCTGATATGAAATTAAATTTATCATAATGTAAATGTGACCCAGCTTCGTTGATTATTAATGAAATATCGTGTTAATAATTTAAAAAAAAAAAAAAATCCTTCGTGGATATTAACGAGAAACTTATTTCATAGTTTCCTTGACTTTCTGTCCGAAAGAGCTTTCAGAATTTTTTTTTATTTCCATATTTTTATTATTATTATTATTATTATTATTATGATTATTATTATTAGCTAAGCTACAACCCTAGTTTGAAAAGCAAGATGCTATAAGCCTAAGGGCTCCAACAGGGAAAAATAGCCCATTAAGGAAATGAAATAAGGAAATGAATAACCGATGTATGAAGTAATGAACAATTAGAATAAAATATTTTAGAAACATTATTAACATTAAAAGAGATATTTCATATATAAACTATAAAAAGGCATGTCAGCCTGTTCAACATAAAAACATTTGCTGTAAGTTTGAACTTTTGAAGTTCTACCGATTCAACCATGGATTTGCTGACTGAAGCTTTTTCCCCTTACGCTTATATGATTTTTTTGTAGTATTTTCTCCTGTTATTAATTTGCAATAAACTGAGAAAATGTTTTCGCAAGTCTTGAATTGCAAACCATTCGTTCTGTGTTCTTTCTTTCATTTTTTTTTATTATTTATCTATTCGTTCACTAGTTTTCTTATCTCTATTGAGTCATTTCTGTTTCAGTCGTGAATGAAGAAAATAAAGAAAATCTAGCTCTCTGTCATAATATAGGAGGAAATGACTGAATACAGGTGACATAGAGAGAGAGAGAGAGAGAGAGAGAGAGAGAGAGAGAGAGAGAGAGAGAGAGAGAGAGAGAGAGAGAGAGAGAGAGAGAGGATAGCGTTTCTCAAGTGAGAATGACCAATCTATTTACTCGTGAAATCTGTTTCCCTCACTTCAGAAAGCAAATGAAAAGAAAATTCATTTTGCATTCTCACCATTTAAGTGTAATTCAATCATACACTGAAAACCTTATTACATTATTATTTTGAATTCAATCTTTATTTATAGTAAATAAATGCATTCGTAATTTCGATATTGGACATATGTAAATGAATTTTCCATTTGAGCTGGTATTCATCTGGTTAATTCCTTTTTTTTCATAATTGTGATGATGAATTAACTGTCAATATACCGCATTCAGCTCTGATGAAGAATGGCGCAATTAATGAACACCAGTCGTTATCAACTATTTACCATCAGTTAGGTAATGGGTCTTGCAATAACATTAACCAGCATCACAAAAAACCGTACATAGGTAGTAGGTTGGCAAGGGCACCAGCCACCCGTTGATATACTACCGCTAGAGAGTTTTGGGGTCCTTTGACTGGCCAGACAGTACTACATTGGATTCTTCTCTCTGGTTACCGTTCCTTTTTCTTTTGCCCACACCGAATATTCTGGCGTATTCTTTGCATAATCTCCTCTGGCCTCATACACCTGACAACACTGAGATTACCAGATCTTCACACAATTATTCAGTGGCTACTTTCCTCTTGGTAACTGTAGTGCCATAGCCTCTGTACCATGGTCTTCCACTGTCTTGGGTTAGAGTTCTCTTGCTTGAGGGTACACTCGGGCACACTATTCTATCTAATTTCTCTTCCTCTTGTTTCGTAAAAGTTTTTATAGTTTATATAGGAAATATTAATTTCAATGTTGTAAATGTTCTTAAAATATTTTATTTTCCCTTGTTTCCTTTTCTTACTGGCCTATTTTCCCGGTTGGAGCCCCTGGGCTAAAGCATCCTGCTTTTCCAATTAGGGTTGTAGGTTAGCAAGTAATAATAATATTCAGCTACGAGTTGCAACTTAAGGAAAACTTCATTTGAATAATGAAGTTAAATGTGAAAGGAATTGAACAGCAAGATGAAGAAATGAAGTAGGGACGGTGGGATAATAGCTTATCAGTTCTAGTTCGTTTTTTTTCTTTTTTTCTTTTTTTTTGGCGAATTTTCCACAAATGACTTCTCTTCCGTAATACATGTTGACTGTTATGCCCTTCTCATAAGGAAATAACATTGCTGTCCGTGTACCTCACACGGTCTTTGCAGAATCCCTTCTGCCCCTAGTTGCACTAGCTACATTACGGACAAACTGTGGAACGAAGCGGATCTACTTTACCTCTGTTCCTGCTTCCTTTCTTCCATCTTGCTATTCAGCCTCTTCTGACTTTTAGCTCAAAGTTTAACACTTTGATTTTACTTATATAATACACTTGATCGATGGACAGCATCACAGGACCCAGTTTATCACTATATAGACAAAATCCATAAATCAAATAAAATCAAATGGATAAAGAAACCAAAATGTGTTTTACTCTTCAATTTTATTCAAATGTGGTGACTTGGTTGAAAAATTACACCCGTATTACGACGTCTCTCTCTCTCTCTCTCTCTCTCTCTCTCTCTCTCTCTCTCTCTCCACACACACACAAATATTGGCCACTCCTGCATATTCTTCAAAGCAATGTTGCTCATTCATACCAACTTAAGAAAAGAAGGTGGAGAGTTAACATAAGAATCGGCTGGTGAATTTGAGGAGAAAACCCAGCAAAAAAGTGGATTTGAATCGAATCCTTTTCAGGGGGTAAAATGGAGGCGATTCAGTGATGCCTCTCACGCCATAACCTGGCTATTGCTTCTTTCATGAATTCGATTCATCTTTATCCATCCAAATTTCCAGTTTTCTTGCGTACGACCCTCTCTCTCTCTCTCTCCTCTCTCTCTCTCTCTCTCTCTCTCTCTCTCTCTCTCTCTCTCTTTTCTACAATGGTAGCATTACTGAGTTTCAGTCGGCGAACCCCCGATAGATTCCTGAATCATACGAGTAAGGAACGCTTTGGGCTTATTTCCTTAAATCTCTCTCTCTCTCTCTCTCTCTCTCTCTCTCTCTCTCTCTCTCTCTCTCTCTCCTTATGCAATGGAGTGTTACTGACTTTACTACCAATGAACCTGTGTTCGATCCCTGAACCGCGTGAACAAATAAATTGTGGTAGCAGCCGAGATGGCGTAGTTAGGATTTTAACTTTCATTTTATATATATATATATATATATATATATATATATATATATATATATATATATATATATTGTGGAGAGTACAAAAACTATACATTTCTGGAGACCTTATAGTATGAGCAATCAGGAAAAACAACTTTTTACATTTGCCCCTAGTCCCAAAATGTCTGTCGTAAAAGTGTGTTTCGTTAATATCTGAGCGTTAAAATTTCCTAGAGATTTTATTTTAACAGCTAAACTACCCTTTTAAAGGCCAAGGAATCCAATACTCATAGTTGGAGATGGGTTGAGACATTTGTAACAGCAATATAAATACTTAATTTCATAAAACAACTCACTACTGTATTAAAGCAAGCTACCGACAATCAAGTCAACTGAGAAAGCTGGCTGTTGCTAAAGATCAGCTCACTGTCATTTGATTAGACAGGGCTCTTCGGTAGGTGATCCTCCAACTGTTAGATGCCAGAGCTGACCTGAGAAGCAGTTGTCCCACTACTGGGAGAGCTACATGTTGTCTTGGGTGCCGCAGCACTGCACTTTTGGTGCCTCCATGGAGAACTGCTAGTGATGATGCCTGGATAAAAGTTGATGTCAATGGTCTGCAACATCAAGAAAAATGGGGTTAGAATCAATATGGAGAGCCATAGGGACACAAAGAGCAAGCCTTTACCTGCCTTCCATGTGTTCACTGACGCTGAAAACACCGGACGATATTGGCAAAGCAATCTAGCGGCAAGTCGACATGAAAGTAGATGTAATCAGTTGTCTGTAGATGCTTTCAACAGAAGTGGAAGTGCCAGAAATTTGTTGTCCACAACTCTCCCAAAGGCATCAACATCAACATTTTATTTTCTTTTATTTATTTTGGCATCTTCTGTAAGGTTATGGCGGAAAGTGACAAAATGTTGAGAGTGTCAATATCCAAGCCAGATGGGGCAGGGGAGAAGAAACCAGAAATACTGTGCAAAATCTTTAGTTGGCCTCCTTCAGAATGGCTACCACAAGGAGTCCAATGGCCAGATGAAACCAACTACAGATCCCCTTCCAGCTGTCGATGAGATGGTTAATAGCCAGTGCAAAATTAACTGCTCTTCTGCAGAATTACTCAGTGAACCTGACTAATATCATAGATGGTGATTATTATTATTATTATTATTATTATTATTATTATTATTATTAAAACAGGGGAGATTATTCAGATTGACAAGTCGAACCTGACGCTAAAAGATGTGGCACGAATAAATTTGGGAAGGAAAATAGTATAAATAATATATAATATTAATCTGGAGATAAACTGATGTAAATAGTTTCTTTTCATGTAAACCTGTGCTTCTTTAAAATGGAATCCTGAAATAAGAAAAACTCTCCGAATGCGATAAAATAAAATTTTCTGTAAAAATTTGTCAATTCTCATTGCACTTGGAAAATTCCTCATGCTGTATGCACATTAAGAACCCTCGAGTCAATGTCATATGACCAATACCCAATCTTGCTAAATTACTTCTGTACTATTGGCATTCTGCGTATGTTTCAATTCAGTATTTTCTGATTCATTGTTACAAGTTGTTTGCCATTTAGTTATCAAAGAATGCTTTTTTGAGGCTACATAATTCTTAACGGGAGTTTAATGTCAAGATGTGGTAAATTTATTGCAGATTTAGCAGCTGCATCTGGATTTTATTACCAAAAAATCCAATGTTGGCGGCTCTCCAACCTCTGTACCATGGTCTTCCACTCTCTTGGGTTAGAGATCTCTTGGTTGAGGGTACACTAAGTCACACTATTCTATCTTGTTTCTCTTCCTCTTGTTATTTTGAAGCTTGTATCCTCTTGTTATTTTCAAGTTTTTATAGGGTATATATGAAAGATTTATTTTAATGTTGTTATCGTTCTCAAACTCCTTGCAGTTTTTCCTTATTTTCTTTCCTCACTGGTGGGCTATTTTCCCTATTGGAGCCCTTGGGCTTATAGCTTCCTGCTTTTACAACTAGGGTTGTAGCTTATCAAATAATAATAATAATAATAATAATAATAATAATAATAATAATAATAATAATAATAATAATAATAATATTTCAGAATTTACTCCCTGAGAATAGAATTTGTTAATGGGCTCTTTAATTTGCAATAAAAGTGGGTTCTTTTGTGTGTAACATTTGAAGGCGTAGAATATACAACGCCTGTGAGTGGTCAATGCTCAGTCAAGATGTAGATCATCTCTATTATAATAATTAACAAAACTTTACGGTCGTCTGTGAGGTAAACCTAGCTGGGGGTGAATTTGTCCATTAGGAACAGCACTTCCATATCTTGTTTTCATTATTTTTGAAATAGAATAATTAGTAGAAAGTTTGAAGAATTTTTAAAAATTTGAATTGTTTCCTGTAGAAAAAACATATCATATAATTCATCTTGCCCCTTGATGTTTCTAAATCTTTGAGAGCACTATACATTTTTGTTAGCGTTGGAAATGATGTCACCTTCCAATTATGTTAATCGGTTACGAATTCTGCCTAAAATTTGTGTTGTTTTCCATAATAAGGTTCCTGTTTGTGACCTATTGGAATAAAATTGTCTTTTTCTTAAAAGTTTTAGGTTATTGATATACTGTATATTAAGGCATGGGTCCATACACACACTTGTGTGTGATGAAGACCTTGATGTGCTCATGAATTAATTCATTGTGTTTGAAGTCGAAACTATCATTAAAAAACTCAAGAGATGGAAAGCCCCTGGATATGATGGAAATAACTACTGTTATATATATATATATATATATATATATGTATATATATATATATATATATATATATTTGTGTGTGTGTGTGTGTGTGTGTTTGTGTGTGTTTGTGCCAGTGTGAAACCATGAGAGAACAACTCTTTGTGAAGAGAGAAACTCGGCAAATATTCTTGTTTGCGTAACTAGTTTCCTTTTGATGTCAAAATAGGTTGTTTCTGCTTTGAAATTTATCTGATAAGATACCTTTAGAGTGAAATGAAATATTTAGTGAATTATGAATTCCTAGTGCCTTAATCGTTTCGCAAATGTAATTAAAGTTTCATGGTATAATTCAGTTTAAGATCGATATAGGTTCAATTGCCGGAACGCTTGTTGGTGAAGACACGAAAATAAAGAAATTGTAATATGTTTGTATTTAATTGAGAAGCAGAGACAAGTTCTCTTAGTCATTGAATAGGTGTACGTGAACAGAAAATACCTTTGCGAAAAACAAATTTAAATTTTTGTTTTGTTTTATGAGGAATTTTTAAAATTGCTGTAGTTTACCATATGTTGGGACACACTCTTGTAACTTCGTATGTATTTTAAGAAGTAGTATACGTAATATACCGGGGTCAATATCTATACATTATCATGATTAACTTTAACTTTGAAAGTGGCATTAATGAGTAAGATTTTTATTAATGTCTGTTAGCAATATACAAGGAACAACATTAAATTGCACATGCATGTGAATTTAATGGAAGAATCAACGGCGCATTGCACTTTCCACCGTTGGCTGCTCTATCTTTCCTTTGTCCCTTGGATAACCTGTCATTGTCTAATCGAATTACTAACCTTATTTTACATCAACTGATAAATTAATTTGAAACGATGAAAGAGGCACTTGATTTGAGCCACCTGATCATGCCTTGATTTCATTAGTGGTGAAGACTGAGCAGCCTGTCTCTGATGTATCTTAATCATGTAAGATTTATTTAGAATCTCAAGCAGACTGGAATGACATTTTGAGTGATCTTTTGGGCCTGAATTGGCCATAATTGTATAGGAGTGTTGATCATTTTAATGTGACTCTAGTCAACATAATTGTTAGGTGTATCTCTTTTCGTGTGCTAAGGTACCGAGTGAAGGACAAACCATGGTTCAATGATGATTGTAGACGTGCTTATTTGAAGAAGCAGGAGGCCTATCATCTTCGGAAGGGTAACAGATCAAATTCGACCTGGAATAACTATACTCAGCTGAGAGCTTTTGCTCAGAGAGTTTATGCTTCAGCTGAAAACGAATACAATTTAGCCATAAAAGTGGTGGGCTACCCTTCAATCTGCACTCTTTGGTGTAGATGCAACAGTTCCTCCTTTACTTAAACCGGATGGCACTGTCACTCACTGTCCAAAGGAAAAGGCAACCATTTTGGCAGATGTGTTTGACAGTAGGCAGAGTAATAAGAAACTTGGTCTTCCTCATTCCTGTTTTCCTGAGGCTAAACTAACTAGTTTAGCTTTTCGATCTCGTGAAATTAAAGCTCTCTTGATGGACCTTGATGCTTATGGAGTTGTAGACCCAAATGGTATTTTCCCTTCGTTTTTTATAAAGACTGCAGTTCTTTGCTCCAAAGTTATCTGTTATTTTGAGCAAGTTAGCAAGAAGAGGGGCTTTTAGCACTTGTTAAAGAATTGGTAATGTTACTCCACTATGTAAATGTGTTTGTGGTAGCTCAAATCCAACTGATTACCGTCCAATTTCCATAACTCACATATCATCTGAAGTTTTTGAATGTCTTTTGGCAAAGCGTCTAAATAGGCTTGCTGAAGGTAATCATATGTTCACCAGTTTGCAATTTGGCTTTCGTAAAGGCCTTGAGCTTGTAATGCCCTTCTTACAATCTCCAATGTTGTACAGAAATCCCTTGATCGGCCTTTGATTTTAGTGCTGCCTTTGACCGTGTTAATCAGGACGCCTTTGTTTACAAACTCAAACAGTTGGGAGTGGGTTGATAGGCACCATAGTGAGTATAGGAATATGATATCTGGTATTCCTCAGGGTATTGTGCTTGGCCCGTTACTTGTCATACTATATACACTTGAATGTGGTTTGGCCTTGGAAATGAGTTTGTTGCATTTGCAGGTGATGCTACACTCTTTACATCAATTCCACCTCCTGAATGTAGATCTAGGGTTGCTGAATCCCTAGCTAAAATTGGTGCATGGTGCAAATTATGGGGCATGAAGTTGAATCTTAACAAACCTCAAAGTATGATTGTAAGTAGGTCAAGAACAGTGGCTCCTCAACATCCGGAACTCAACATTGATAATGTTTCTTTAACTTTGTATGACTTAAAACTTTAGGTATGATTCTCGACAGCAAGTTTACTTTTGGAGAAACACATTAGGTCTGTGTCGTCTTCAATTACACCAAAAAATGGCTTATTGAGAAAGTCTTGTAAGATTTTCGGTGATCAATCTATTCTGAAGAAGTGTTTTAATTCTTTCATTTTAACTTTCATTTCGCCTATTTTTCTCCTGTCTGGTCCCCAACTGCTAATTTTCATCTTAATTTGTTGGACAGGAACTTACGCTCTTTTAAATTTCTTATTCCTGATCTAGATATTAATCTGTGATAATGTTTTTTAATTAGTTCATTATGTATGTTGCATAGGATTTTTCATAATTCTGTCCATTCTTTACACTCGGATATTCCCGGGCAGTACCTTCATGTTCGTAATACTAGGTAAGTAATTGATTCTAACAGTCTGGCATTTGCCATTATGACACTCATTACTGCATAGTATTTTAGGAGTTTTATTCCAGCTGTGACCAAGTTGTGGAATAATCTTCCTAATTGGGTAATTGAATTGGTAAAAGTTCAAATTTGCAGCAAATGTTTTCATCTTTTACAGGATAACATGAGTCTTTTTATGGTTTATAAATGAAAGATCAGTTTTAATGCTGTTTCTCTTTTTAAAATATTTAATTTTAATTGCTTAATACTACTCTTTTAGTTTATTTATTTCCTTATTTCTTCTCCCCACTAAGGTATTTTTCCCTGTCGGAGCCCTTGAGCGTATAGCATCCTTCTTTTCCAACTATTGTTGTAGCTTAGCTAGCAATAATAATAATAATAATAATAATAATAATAATAATAATAATAATAATAATAATAATATCAATATTAATATTAATATTAATATTGATATTAATAATATTAATAATAACAATAATAATATACAGACAGTAAATTATAACATTGTAGGTCTACATAAGGAAAAGTAAAAGTTATAATAATATTCAGTTATGTGAACTATTTATCCCAAAAGAAAAAATGTCTGATTTTCCCTGGAATAACCAACTAACTTGGTAAGACTAACGCCTGGAAGGGCCCTGCTGGAATTCGAAACTCTGCTCCTTATTTACTGCATCTCTTGTTGTTCCTCTCCAGCAGTAGACCAAACGGGAACTATGTTCATTTATTGAGAGAAACTGAATTCATGTTTCCGATAGAGAGAGAGAGAGAGAGAGAGAGAGAGAGAGAGAGAGAGAGAGAGAGAGAGAGAGAGAGAGAGAGAGAGAGAGAGAGCGTTTGCCTGCAAATAAATAGCAGAGAGAGAGAGAGAGAGAGAGAGAGAGAGAGAGAGAGAGAGAGAGAGAGAGAGAGAGAGAGAGAGAGCGTTTGCCTGCAAATGAATAGCAGAGAGAGAGAGAGAGAGAGAGAGAGAGAGAGAGAGAGAGAGAGAGAGAGAGAGAGAGAGAGAGAGAGAGCGTTTGCCTGCAAATAAATAGCAGAGAGAGAGAGAGAGAGAGAGAGAGAGAGAGAGAGAGAGAGAGAGAGAGAGCGTTTGCCTGCAAATAAATAGCAGAGAGAGAGAGAGAGAGAGAGAGAGGAGAGAGAGAGAGAGAGAGAGAGAGAGAGAGAGAGAGAGAGAGGAGAGAGAGAGAGAGAGAGAGAGAGAGCGCGTTTGCCTGCAAATGAATAGCAGAGAGAGAGAGAGAGAGAGAGAGAGAGAGAGAGCGTTTGCCTGTAAATAAATAGCAGAGAGAGAGAGAGAGAGAGAGAGTGAGTGATTGCTTGAAATTAAATTGCAGAGAGAGAGAGAGAGAGAGAGAGAGAGAGAGAGAGAGAACGAGAGAGAGAGAGAGAGAACTGTCCGAAACTGAAGTGGTAATTGATGCTAAAGTTATCTGGTTTCCTGCTTGTTTTTTTGACAATTTGATTGATTGGCTGTTTAAAGATGTGGATATAGTTATAATCATCAGGAATTAAATTTTATGCATTTAACTTTCGTAATTGTATTAATAAGAACTTATTCAGGCAAAAGTAGCGAACCGCTTATTAACCAAGAAGTGATCTGTATATGTGTATAACTGGTGCTAGATCTATTAGTTTAATAATAATGATAGCCCTAATTAAAATAGTAAGAAAATTAAATTCAAATAAATTTGATACTACTGATAAAATAATGTAATGATAGTAATACTTTATATGAATATTCCCCTTTTTATTGCGTCATCGATATAGCAAATTTAGTTGTAATTCTTTCTTCTTGATTATGTTGTAATAGAAATATTTCTTGAAAAATAACACTTTGAAAGACCCATATCTGTAATAATTTACTAGAATAAAATCTTTGATTCGGATAATGTAAGCAGATTAAAATGTTACGTAGGGGAAATTATTGATAAATAACACGTGTATTTCGATAAGGTTACTTTATCATCATTGTTATATAGATTGTATAGAATACGCTTCATTATTAATAACAGGTCAATGTAACCATTTCGTAACAGAAAATACTTTACCTTCACTCACAACATGCTCAAATAGTTTGCCAACTTTGTTCTTTTTTACGGCCATGCATTTCTTCACAATTCTACTCAAAAGCATTATTATTATTATTATTATTATTATTATTATTATTATTATTATTATTATTATTAATTTTAGCTAAGCTACACCCCCAGTTGGAAAAGCAAGATGCTATAAGTCCAAGGGCTACAACAGGGAAAAATAGCCCCGCGAGGAAAAGAAGGAAAAAACTAAAAGTGAAGTAATGGACAGTTTTAACAAAATGTTTAAAGAACAGTAACAACATTAAAATAGATTTTTCAGATATAGACTTTGAAAACAAAAATTAGGATGTAGAGAAATAAAATAGAATAGTGTGCTCGAGTGTATCCTCAAGCAATATATGTCACCCCCAAACAGCACTCAAACCTCACCTAAAACCACAGAGCCCTTAATAGTAAACAGAAACTGATCTGACATGCCAGTGTTTTTAGTGTGCTCAGTATAAACAGTACTTGCATAAGACATATACTTCCATCCCCTCCAATCAAAGACTGCCACAACAGACACAGACCCAAACAGTACTTGCATAAGACATATACTTCCATCCCCTCCAATCAAAGACTGCACAACAGACACTGACCCAAGAGCCTAAGAGACATAAATTTATAGCATATTCAATGCACATACAGTGCAACATTTGTCTAAAACATGTGCTCACTTGATATGCTCTCATTGTAAACAGTACTTGCCTCCTCCTATATGTTTTATCTAGAATGGTGTTCACTTTTTTATGTTTGCCTGTTCTATGCCTAGCATAAGCACAGGATGTGTTTATTAGAATTTGACTTTTATGTACTATACAAAAGAGTTTTTACATATCAAATAGCTTCGGTAATAACCATAAGTTGATTTGTTATTTAATAACTAATTTTTCCTTTTAAAAAAGCTGCAAATGAATCGGTTTGAAATATTTATTAAAAAGCACGAAAATCCATGGAATAAAAAAAACCTGTAATCCAAATTTTTTTTTTCTAAAACAATATTTCTTTTTTTTTTCTTTTTTGCATTATTAGATAGTTTTCACCTTGCTCAATTTATTCCAATATAACCTAAGTATTTCGTTAAAATGTGACCATTTTATGCACACTACGCCAATTGTCCTAATTCATTTTTGGTAAGAGAATTTTCACATGTAGCAACCTTTTCTATTTCTCGTTTGAAGAAAAGATATCGTTTTAATTATTTGGTTCATAACCACATTTCGTTCATACCTCCATCTTAATGGTCGGGAATTATCATTATAAGAAAAAATTATATTCCTTTCTCCTTGGACCCGACTTTTGAAGCAATCCGGACTTTGATCCTTTGATAACTACCATCTTCCTGGAATAAATATTCAAAATTATTCTCCTTTTCTCATTCTCCTGAATGGCAAAGGGCCCTTTCCTTCTCCTCCTCTCTTATTGGATTCCTCGTCTCTCATTCACTCTTTCTTTGGTTCTGATAAAGCTCCTTTGTCTAGACATAATAGATTGACATCGTCGCGAATTCTTCCTTGAGACAGCATGGATGATCCTATTGTAAGATATCCTTTTTGGTGGGAAAGGATTTTTTTTTTTATTGTTATTATTACCTCCTAAATACAGAAAACGTATGGAAAACGTGTTTTATTATAATTCATTTTGTAGGGTATGGTAGACTAGTGTACCGAAGCCGTCAAAAGGACGGCTTAAATTTTAGATAGATATAAACACAGACATGCACACACATCCACTATGATGTACTACTCTCTGATTTCCCCTACCCGAGGGACGGGGAGAGACCGAAGTGAATTTTACATAAATATATATATATATATATATATATATATATATATATATATATATATATATATATTAGTGTGCTACTGTTATTAACACACATTGAGTATGTGTTGTTTGAGATGTTGAGTCTTGAATTAAAGTCCAGCATGGTAACTTTAAAATGGTTTATTCTCTAAAAACAACAGTGTTAAACATCTCCATCGCAGGAGTATAGCTGGTTTGGTTGGATGACCAATTCAGGTGAAGTATAGATAAGAACTGCCTAAAATATCGATATCACAGATATCGCATATTTAGTTGTCTCAGCATTTAAACACAATATGTAAACTTTACATTCGTCTTGGAAGACACCTGCATCCGGTGGCGACACAATCTTTCACACGGTATGCATTTGTGTTTATGCTTCAGAAAAATGTTACATTGCTGAGAGATGCAAAATACATCCTGTTATGATTTTATCTGACTACAGCAAATCTCCCGCTAGCTTCTTCTTCCACAATGACATATTACGTCATGTGTTTTAAACATGTAATAATTAACTATTACATTATATATATATATATATATAGTATATATATATATATATATGTATGTATATATATATATATATATATATATATGTGTGTGTGGGTGTGTGTATATATATATATATATATATATATATATATGTATATATATATATATATGTGTGTGTGTGTGTATATGTATATATATATATATATATATATATATATACTGTATATATATATACATATACACACACACATATATATATATTATTATATATATATATATATATATATATATATATATATATATATATAGCCAGACACGTACTCTACTATATAGGGGAAATTAGTGAAATCCTATGGTTAAACCTGATGACATCAGAGGTTTAATGCTTTGAAATATCAAATATATCGACACGTCGTTTACCCAACTCTTTAAGAAATAACACCCATTTTTGCATTGTTATGCAACTGCCAAAACCAGCATTAGTTTTGAGTAATACTCCTGAGTACAAATCGAGAAGTAACTCTCTCACTGGAAGCCATTTGGGATCTCCAAATGGATTCTTTCAAGTGTTATCGTCCAAGAAATCCTTGAGTTGGAAAATTCTTGGAATATCTGTTGACTCTGACGAGAATGCAATGCTTACAGTCGGCCCTTTATCGTGGATTCGAAAGGCTGGTCTTTTGCTAGATCCTAGAGGATTGTTATGGCGTTAGGAGACGATTCGCCTTCTGGTTCTCAATTGGGGAACGTCAGATTCAAATTCCAGTATCCTCGTCGGGTGCAGTAACTGGAAGTTTCTTTGGATTTCGTGTCGGGAAGTACACACCTGTAATAGATGTATACATTTATTACTTTGTGTTCGGAATTTTGATCTTATGTCAGTTGAAAATATAATTGTGCGCTGGAGAGAACCTAATATGAAAATAACTACAATCTCTCTCTCTCTCTCTCTCTCTCTCTCTCTCTCTCTCTCTCTCTCTCTCTCTCTCCTCTCTCTCTCTCTCTTTCTTTCTTTCTTTCTTTCTTTCTTTCTTTCTTTCTTTCTTTCTTTCTTTCTTTCTTTCTTTCTCTCTCTCTCTCTCTACTCTCTCTCTCTCTCTCTCTCTCTCTCTCTACCACACACACACACACAACAGTTTACACAAGGAATTTGGATGTAATATCAATTGAAAATATAATTAGGAACTTGACAGAACCTAATATAAAAATAACTACAATCTCTCTCCCCCCCCCCTCTCTCTCTCTCTCTCTCTCTCTCTCTCTCTCTCTCTCTCTCTCTCTCTCTCTCTCTCTCTCTCTCTCTCATGTCAGTCAAAACCTTATTCCCTTATCAGTCTCAATCATTTATTACTTAACTAGCACGCGATGACGTCACATTCAGTCCGATCATTTAAATGTTATTCTCGAATTTGCGTAAACCTATTTTTTTTTTATATCCGCAAGGTACGACCTGATTTGTCCTCTTATTGAATTTATATCTGTAAGGGATTGATCATGAAAATAATATTATTAGTGAATAAAAATAAAAAAAGTGATAACGTTTCCGTGAGAGCATTTCTATCTCCAGTCAGGGACGAGCAAGCAGTAGCCAATAATGTCGGCTTTCTTGGAAACAGCTGTTACTTAAAGGATTGGGATTGTGCAGGTGACAGCCAAATAAAGACCCAAGATGGATTGCATTCTCTTGTTAAGTACTCGATTGATCCCCTGCGTTCGTCTTGCGGCTTCAACTTCGAGTTGTGGAAATCATTAAAGTCGAAACACTTGCATTGTTGCTAACTAATTAAAACCAGAATTCCTGTTTGAATTGCAAATGATGAAGTATGAGTAGTTCAATACTTTATCGAGGCTTTAATTCTTTAGATAGCAATTTGGAAATTAATTCTTTAGAAAGTATGTCATATGTGAATATTTTATTTTTTACTTATTTGAATAGATTTGGATGGATACGATGCTGTATATATATATATAAATTATATATATATATATATATATATACACACACAAGTTAAAATGTCACAGATTTTGACTGTCTAGGTAGTAGGTTGGCTAGGGCACAAACCACCGGTTGAGATACTACCACTAGAGAGTTATTGAGTTCATTGACTGGCCAGACAGCACTACATTGGATCCATCTCTGGTTACGGCTTATTTTTCTTTTGCCTACAAAAACACAGAATAGTCTGGACTATTCTTTCCACATTTTCCTCTGTCCTCATATAGCTAACAACATAATTCTTCTTCGCTCAAGGGGTTAACTACTGCAATGTAATTATTCAGTGACTACTTTCCTCTTGGTAAGAGTAGAAAAGACTCTCAGCTATGGTAAGCAGCTATTCTAGGAGGACATTCCAAAATCAAACCATTGTTCTCTTGTCTTGGGTAGTGCCATAGCCTCTGTACACGGTCTTCCTCAGTCCTGGGTTAGAGTTCTATTGCTTGAGGGTACACTCGGGCACACTTTTTTTTTTTTTTTTATTTATTTACTGCTTTTATTTTTGAAGTTTTTATAGTTTATATATGAAAAATTTATTTTAATTTTGTTACGCCTCTTGAAGTATTTTATATTGTTCATTGCTTCTCGTAATTTATTTCCTTATTTCCTTTCCTCACTGGGCTATTTTCCATGTTGGAGCCCTTGAGTTCATAGCATCTTGCTTTTCCAACTAGGTTTGTGGCGTAGCAAGTAATAATAATAATAATAATAATAATAATAATATCACATAACTGAATATTATCCCTTTCATCAACTAAAAGCAATATCACAAAAGTAATATCCTCTAATGTTGTACTCTTCGCAAATAGGAAATCCTGTCATGGAAAATATTTGTTTGTAAAATATAGTTTGATGTATTGTTGATCGTAAATATGCAGAAAATTAGATTCTCTCTCTTTCTCTCTCTCTCTCTCTCTCTCTCTCTCTCTCTCTCTCTCTCTCTCTCTTCGATGGTAGTTTTGAAGTCAATAGCCCAATTCACTTATCAGATTTAATCATCAATTACATTGGTAGAATCCTGTGGCGTTAATAATTTAAGTTGAACTTACAGTCGAAATTCAACTCGTGAAATAATTGAAATTTTAACATATCATAAGCTTCACTAATCGATTTTCTTTGATACATAAGAGAAAATTAATGTTTCTTACTGTAATAGTAAATGAATAGACCTGCTGCGTCACAAGTTACTTCCCTCACTTAGACATTTTATATACAAACATTTTATTTACTCACAGGAAATGGGTGTCCGAACCTTTTTTTTAAAGGTTTAAAGGCCGCTCATAAATGACAGAGGCAAGGGTCAGTGACATTGCCCTATCGAGCAGGTCAATGCCCTAGAGACTGAGCATATATAGCCTAAATATGATCAGCGCCCAAGCCCCCTCTCCAACCAGGCTAGAACCAAGAAGGGCCAGACAATGGCTGCTGATAACTGCAGATAGATCTATAGCCCCCCCCCCCCTTCCACCCATCCTTAGCTCACAAGGATAGTGAGGTTGCAGCGACAAAAGAAACTTTGAGCGGGACTCGAATCCCAGTCTGGCGTTCACCAGTCAGGGAGTCAGGGACGCTAATTCCTGGCCAACACAACGGTCCTCTGCATTACCCAATGAAGTGTTCCCATTACATTAATCATCTATTAAACTGACAAGAGTATCCTCCGTAGTTTCATGCTTCGTGAATTCCCCGAGTGATTACCAACTCAAGAGATTAATATTCATTGAAAATACAGACATCAAATAAGGGTTAAGGACGAACCTCTAGATAATGCTAATGGATATACGCACTTAGGACAGACGGTAAGTGTTTCCCCAAGACATGTCTCGCATCTACATTCACGTTTTCGTGAGATCATTAATATTATCTTGAACGAGAAAGTGGTTGCCAGTTCTGTTGGCGATCCACTCGTGGAAGCACCTGTTATTTAAAGAGATCGGATCTTGGAATGTGGATAGCAGACAGTCAGGTAAAGATTCAAGAGATTGCATTCTCTGTTAGGTTCCCGTGCGTTCGTTGTGAGAGTTGTGGAAAACATTGCAGTTAAAACTTTAAAGTAATTGAAACATGAATTACATTTTAGGTAGTAGGAGCTAGTTAGGAGTTGAATCAGTAGAAATTCAAAAGTTCAAAGTTGCAGCAAATGCTTTTTTATGTTGAAAAGGCTGACGTAAGTCTTTTTATAGTTTATATATGACATATCTGTTTTGACGTTGTTACTGTTTTTTAGAATGATTTATTGTTAATTTGTTCTCATCATTTATTTATTTCCTTATTTCCTTTCCTCACTGGGCTATTTTTCCCCATTGGAGCCCTTGGGCTTATAGCATCTTGCTTTTTCCAACTAGGCTAATAATAATAATAATAATAATAATAATAATAATAATAATAATGAGGGTGTTTGTGT
>NC_090766.1:49943554-49951054 GCF_036898095.1 Palaemon carinicauda | reverse complement strand
CTTTTCAGGGGATAAAATGGAGGCGATTCAGTGATGCTTCTCACGGCATAGCCTGGCTATTGCTCCTTTCACCATTGCCATTTCTCTTGATCCGTCCACTTTTCAGTATTTTGGCGAAAGATTCTCTCTCTCTCTCTCTCTCTCTCTCTCTCTCTCTCTCTCTCTCTCAGTACAAGAGTGAGATATATAGTTTTTTTGTAGCAAGAATGGTTTTACGGTATGACAATGGATTCTCGGTTTTTATTTTTTATTTTAATCTATTCATTCACGTCATTGCGCTAATGACGTTTTGAGAACATGACCACCACCTTAGAGATCACATTTTATTTTGGTTAAATTGTTTATGTTTGATTTTGATTAGTATTCTTTCTTTGATTGTGTGTTAACATTCACACATGTCACTAGTTTCATCTCGTTATTTAGATTTAAACAATATAGGAATCAAATGATAGTTAATGTTCTAAGCAATTTCAAAGAGGATTTTGTTATGGATGAAAAGTTTTATTTCAATCTTATTTTAGTTATATGAGTGGAATCCCCCCTGTTGAAGCAGCGATCTAAGGAGGATGATGTACCAACCGTGTGTCACACGATCGTACATACTTCATTTTGCGTATATATTATTCTTGTATCTTCGCTCTTCCCTCGCACTAAAAAAAGCCTGAATTAACATGTCTGTTTTTCTCTTCGGTAATGGTATCTGTTTTGAACATGAAATTTATTGTTGCTTTGAGCTTTTGTATATAAAGGAGTGTGTTCTATAATAAAATCACTCAGTTGCTTTCATCCTGTCTTTGAGTCACAACCTTCTCTCGGCCCGTCACATTGGTGACCCTGGAGTGACCTCCTACCTGAACAAGGCGAAGGTTTTTCTTTACGCTCGACCTCCTGAAGGGGTATTATCAGGTGCCTATGAACCCAGAAGACATCCCCAAGACTGCCATCACCACTCCGTTTGGTACATACACCTTCAATTCCTCTGTTTTGGCCTTCGTAATGCTGGGGCCACGTTTCAACGTCTCCTGGATGGCGTCTTAGGGGACCTCCCCTTCTGTGTATGTTATGTGGACGACATACTTGTGTTCTCTTCCTCAAAAGAGGAACACCTCCGTCACCTCCACATCGTTCTCGACCGCCTGCAACAAAACGGCCTTGTAGTCCGGTACGACAAGTGTACCTTTGGCGCCAACGAAGTATCGTTCTTAGGGCACCGCATCACTCCTGAAGGAGTCCATCCCCTCCCTGAGAAGGTAGCAGCCGTTCAGGACTTCCCCGCGCCCTCGACCGTCAAAGCTCTGCAGGAATTCTTGGGCATGATCAACTATTATCACCGTTTTCTGCCAGCCATTGCTGCCACTCTTGCTCCCCTCTACGCCTCCCTCAAGGGCAAGCCAAAGGACCTGAAGTGGGGTCCCCTTCAAGAAGCGGCCTTCTGCAATGCAAAGAAGGCCCTATCAACAGCTGCGGCTCTCACTTTTCCTATCCCACATGCCCCTCTCCTTTTCTCCACCGATGCCAGCAACATCGCTATTGGCCTTCTTCAGCAGAAAACTGTCCCAGGCAGAATCGGGTTATTCTACCTTCGTTCGCGAATTGCTGGCGGTGCACTTGGCTGTCCGTCACTTTCTCCATTTCTTAGAAGGTACGCCCTTCGTCATTCGCACAGACCACATGCCTCTGGTGCATGCCTTCACTCGACAGTCTGACGCCTGGTCTGCCCATCAACGCCGACATCTCTCTGCCGTGGCTGAATACAATTGCACCCTTCAATACGTCCCTGGGAAAATGAATCCCGTTGCCGATGCCATGTCAAGAAATACGTTGGCTGCCATTCAACTGGGATTGGATTACAACGCCCTGGCTGAAGCCCAACGACAGGATCCAGAGTATCAAGCATGTAGGACATCTTGCACGTTCCTCCGTTGGGAAGACTTCCCCCTCGAAGACTCTAACACCGCCCTCCTCTGTGACGTCAGTACTGGTAGACCACGACCTTGGATTCCTGCTCCCATGCGCTGGCAGGTGTTTGATTTCATTCACGGCCTTTCACATCCATTGTGCCGTTCTACTGCACAGCTGCTGAAGACGAAGTTCATTTGGCACGGCATTTCTAAGGATGCTAAGGATTGGGTCCGCGCCTGTACTTCTTGCCAAACTTCCAAAGTACATCGACACACGGATCAGGAGTGGGCCCTTTCCTCAACCTCAGCGTCGTTTCGCACACATTCACGTCGACATTGTAGGCCTTCTACCCACATCACAAGGACATTGTTACCTGTTCACCGTCATCGACCGCTCCACTCGTTGGCCTGAAGTCATTCCCATGGAAACTGCAACGTCCGCCTCCTGTACATCTGCCTTACTCTCAGGATGGATTGCAAGATTTGGTATCCCTGAGCATATTACTTCTGACAGGGGTACCACTTTCACCTCTCAATTGTGGACATCATTATTGAATCTCCTGGGCATCACCTACATCAGACAACGGCCTACAACCCCGCTTCCAATGGAATGGTTGAACATTTTCATGGCACCCTCAAAGCAGCTTTGATGTCCCGCTGCAAGGATTGCAACTGGTTTACTCAGCTTCCCTGGGTCCTTCTGGGACTAAGGACCACTCCTAAAGACGCCCTCGACGTCTCGGCAGCTGAAATGGTGTATGGCGACCCGTTGGTCGTCCCTGCCGAATTTTTTCCTTCTACAACCTCCTCCGACGATCTCTAGCGCATACGTCACGTCATGGGAAAATTTACTCCATGCCGCCAGACTTACAAGCCCCCAGCAAAGCATCACATACCAACAGATTTGCACTCTGCAACGCACGTCTTCCTGCGCAACGACACTAGCCAGCCATCGCTAACCCCCCCTTACACGGGCCCTTTCCCTGTGATCCCACGCAGTCCGAAAGCATTCCTACTAAACATTCGTGGCAAAGAAGACTGGGTCTCCATTGATCGTCTAAAACCTGCTTATCTTCTGCCAGATGACCCGCCTACAGTTCGCCTCTCTAGATCAGGGCGCCCTATTCAACATGTACAGTATGTCATTTTTAGGGGGGAAGCCATATACCAACCGTGTGTCACACGATCGTACATAGTTCATTTTGTGTATATATTATGCTTGTATCTTCGCTCTTCCCTTGCACTAAAATATATACACAAAATGAACTATGTATGATCGTGTGACACACGGTTGGTACAATGATATATCTAATGCAACTCGTTAGTTCAAAATTGAATGGTAGATCGTCTGAAAGGTATATTATCTGAACTACTGAACTATGAGATATTTATCAATCTCCCCTATATAATTAAGAGCAACTGTCTGACTATATATATATATATATATATATATATGTATATGTATATATATATATATATATATATATATATACATATATATTATGGAGATGGTTTGCGCATGCTCTTCGCACTCCCCAAGAGAGATTAGTTCACCAAACGTTCAGCTTGGCTCCACAAGGCACTAGAAGATTTGGAAGACCAAGGCCTACATAGCTGAGGACTATGAAGCGTGAAGTAGGAGAGGATGAATGGAGAAGTATTGAATTAAAAGCTCAAGATAGAGACGACTAGCGAAATGTAACCGACGCCCTTTGTGTCAATAGGCGTAGGAGGAGATGATGATGATGATGATATATAAACGTATGTATTCCTTTCATGCTCATGGGAAAAGTAATAGTCATACCATGGTGGGAATGGTACCCCGAGAGGTACACTCAGAAACTACACTCTTGCCCCATATTGCCTAACCAGGGGGTTGTAGTTGGGAATGAAGGAGGGGTGGGTGGGAAGGTTTGAATCTGTTTGTGTTTCTGTGCATACTTTATAAATATTTAGACTTAATCTTTGGCGGCTCGGGTACATTATGATTAATGATGTTCTTAGCGAAAACATGATACTTCAGATGGCAAATTATTATTAGTTTTAAAGAAGCGAGTTCAAATGACAAAAAAAAAAAAAAAAAACTTATCTCATGGGAAATGCCAGAAATGACTATGCAGGGAAAATATGTTTGTGTTTACACGAGAAACTGACACAAGCACTTTGCTCTTGGGATTACCTGCTGTGAAAGTGGAATATCTTTGCGAAAACAACTGAAAACAATTATAGTGATCCTGTTGCTACTATTGTTTTGTTACTATATTGGAGCAGGAGTTCAATTGGTTTTAATATTACAGTCGTTGGACGTGAGTCGAGGCGAGGTCTCTTTTATTAGTTGGTATTTTTAATGTATGCATCACCCTGAGCGTAAGTAAACTATGATATTTAAAAATTAATGGTATAAGATATGTATATATGCATATAAAAATACTTATTTATGTATACATGTCTCTCTCTCTCTCTCTCTCTCTCTCTCTCTCTCTCTCTCTCTCTCTCTCTCATCATATCAGAACAGGAAGGAAGCATGGGAGAATCCATATTATTACCAATATTAAATAATGGGGATGAAACACAAACCATAATAGTAATGAATGCACAGGGTTTAGTCACGAGTAACTCTAAAAGGAAAATAGAGTTCTTAGAAGAACTAACCCAAATTGAAAAAATAGATATATTAAATATAAGTGAAACATGGTATTCCCAAGAGACTGGCAGTGATGACCAGATAAAGGGTTTCCAAACTTATAGATCAGACAGAAAAAATAGGAATCAAGGGGGAACCGCAATATATGGAAGAGACATAAATCAAGGAAAAGTATGTGAAAAATACAGCAACACAGAATGTGAATTGATTGCGGTAGAATTTGAATTTGAAAAACTAATGAATATTGTAGTTTACAGACCCCCAAACACTAAGGAGTTTGACATAATAATAGAAAAAATAGATGATACATGTAGAAACCATAAAGACTGGAATATACTCCTATCCGGAGATTTTAACTTTCCTTTCGTGGATTGGAAAGAACGGATAGAAGAAAGTGGTTGTATGTATACATATAAAAAAGATAGTAATAGTAGCGCAGAAGATAAGAGGCAATTTGAAAAGCTTCAAGATATGCTATTAGAACATAATATGCAACAAATAAACCACATTCCAACAAGAAAGGAAAATGTCCTAGATCTAGTATTTGTGAATGAGGTGAATTATGTTAAAGAAATAATAGTGTATAACACGGGAATTTCAGACCACAATGTCATAGAATTGATAGTTCATTCCAAAGCAAGTTGAATTATAAAAGCACAAAACTTTGGGAAGGATATGGAAAATATAACTTTTACAGTAAGAATATAAAATGGTCAGAAATAAATGAAGAACTGAATAAAGAATGGAAAAATGTATTTATAAGTGATAATATACAGGTAAATACGGATATACTGTACAAAATACTGGAGAAATTTGTTGAAAAATATGTACCGAAAAAAAACAATAAACAAAAGACGTGCATACCAAGAGACAGAAGGATCTTATTTCAGAAAATTAAAAAGTGGAAGAAAAATCTTGCAAAAGAAAAAAATGTGTGGAAAATGAGGGAAATAAAATGTAAGATAGAAAATGCAGAACAAAAGATTATACAGTCGAAAGAAAATGAAAAAAGGGACTTAGAAGAAAGGACACTTCAAAATATAAAAAAGAAACCCCAAAGTACTTTACTCCTATGCAAAAAAGATGAATAAAAGGAGAATAGAAATAGGCCCTCTAAGAATTGAAGGACGGCTAACGAATGAAAAAAAGGAAATATGCAACATATTAGCAGAAAAATATAAGAGTGAGTTCACGCCAAGAATTGCGAATGAGAATAATGAAACAGAAATGAGAGAAGAAAATGTTGAATATCTAACGGATATAGATATTAATGAAGCAGATATTGTCACGGCTATAAACGAAATTAAAAATGGATCGGCAGCCGGACCAGATGGAGTTCCAGCGATTTTGTTAAAAAAAACTGCAAACACTATCGCGAAGCCACTTGCAATACTGCTAAGACAGAGTATAGATATGAGCGAGATATATGTTAAACATAAATTAGCTTATATAACCCCTATCTTCAAAAGTGGATCAAGACTAGAGGCAAGCAATTATAGACCTGTTAGTCTAACATCACATATTATGAAAGTGTATGAGAGGGTAATAAAAAAGAAAATAATGAACCATTTGGTCAAAAATAATTTGTTTAATATGGGTCAACACGGTTTCGTACCTGGAAAAAGTACACAGACCCAACTGATAGCTCACTATGAAAACATATACAATAATATGATAAATGAAAAAGACACAGATGTGATCTATCTAGATTTTGCAAAAGCCTTTGACAAGGTAGACCATAACATATTGGAGAAAAAAATGAGAAAGCATAATATTGTGGGAAAGATAGGAAAATGGGTAAAAGAATTCCTGCAAAACAGAAAACAGATAGTGGTTGCAAATGACGAGAAATCAGATGAAGCCCAGGTAATATCTGGTGTGCCCCAAGGTACGGTATTAGCTGCACTGCTATTTGTTATTATGATCTCAGACATAGACTGTGATGTTGAAAACTCCGTAGTGAGAAGTTTCGCCGATGACACAAGAATAAGTAGAGAAATTACTTGTGATGAAGATAGGAACTCACTACAAAGAGATCTAAACAAAATATATGAATGGGCGGAGATAAATAGGATGGTATTTAACTCCGATAAATTCGAATCAATAAATTATGGAAACAGAGAAGGAATGGTGTATGCATACAAGGGACCTAATAATGAGACAATCACAAACAAGGAAGCAATTAAAGACCTTGGTGTAATTTTAAATAGGAATATGTTATGCAACGACCAAATAGCAACACTGTTGGCTAAATGTAAAGCAAAAATGGGAATGTTATTCAGACACTTTAAAACAAGAAAAGCTGAACACATGATTATGCTTTACAAAACTTATGTGCGTAGTACACTCGAGTACTGCAATGTGATATGGTACCCACACTACCAAAAGGATATTGCGCAAATAGAGAGTGTACAAAGGTCCTATACTGCTAGAATAGAAGAAGTTAAGGACCTTGATTACTGGGAAAGACTGCAATTTTTAAAACTATACAGTCTAGAAAGGAGAAGAGAACGCTACATGATAATACAAGCATGGAAGCAAATAGAAGGAATTGCTGAAAACATCATGGAGCTTAAAGTATCAGAAAGAGCAAGCCGAGGTAGATTAATAGTACCAAAAAGCATTCCAGGTAAACTGAGAAAGGCGCACAGGACATTAAACCACTACGCACCAGCATCGATAATGCAGCGACTATTTAATGTGCTGCCAGCTCATCTAAGAAACATATCAGGAGTGAGCGTAGATGCGTTTAAAAAATCAGCTCGATAAATACCTAAGATGCATCCCAGACCATCCAAGACTGGAAGATGCAAAATACACCGGAAGATGTATTAGCAACTCTGGTGGATATACGAGGTGCCTCACACTGAGGGACCTGGGGGAACCCAAACAAAAAATAAGGCAATAAGGTAAGGCTCTCTCTCTCTCTCTCTCTCTCTCTCTCTCTCTCTCTCT
>NC_090766.1:49933554-49941054 GCF_036898095.1 Palaemon carinicauda | reverse complement strand
TCTATGAATTTTGCTAATTATTTCCAATAGTAATTTAATCATGAAAATGACATATGTCGAACCCCCATATATTTAAAATCGATAACGAAGAAAGTTGAAAGACCATCATTGGGGAAGAGGAATTTTTATAGTGTATTTGTAATTTTCCGATGTTGCAATCATAATTTTTTTCTAATGCTATAGCTTTTATAAGAGTTAGACTTAGTTAGACTTTGATTTCAAGATCTCAAGTTGCATTAAAATGTATTTTCTTATACAGTATTAAAGTTAATAATTAACTTTTATCTGTCCAATGATGCGAGTAAATATTATAAATTATAAATGATTCTTATAGATTTTGGACTGGTATTCCTTTTTGGAGTGTTATACGCTGGATAACTCTTGACAAATTGACTGTCTGTTACTTGACGTAATGTGGAAAATTTCACATTCGTTTATTCTTATCAAATAACAATGGCCAGGTGGTTCTGATGAGTTTTCTTTTCAAATGAAACTTTTTATTAAATTCTGTATCGAATAATAAAAGTTGTGTATAAATCTTTTACCAAATGAAACTCGTGTTCAGATTTTGTATCAAATAGAACTCATGTACAAATCTTTTATCCATTCACAACATGGTCATTAAACACGTTTTCTGTAAAGTCCATACATACACAGCATTTGAAATGCATATTTAAATAGTAAAAAGGTAATTAAAGATAATTATTATCACTAACCAATCATGTCCAAAATTTGAAATCCTTCAGATAACTTAATAGGTGAAATGCTCGTATTCAACATAACTGCTCATTGAAGCATTTGAGGTTTAATACATAATTCTGAAATTGAATAACACATTTGTGTATACACCTTAATGCATCATATTTGATTTAAATCAAGACTTGAATGCCGAGGACAAATGGAATCAGTTCTGATTACAAAGTGAAATCCTTGACAAGATATCTCCATTATTGATTCCAGAACTGATGTAGATTAGGGGACGTCCTTCGAACACATTTCGAAACGTTTCAGTTATATTTATGGATTATTTTCGTAATTGAAAATCAAAATAATTTATGGTGTTGCTTGTTTACTTTTGTTTTGATTTGCTGTTCAGCTTCTTTATTCTTTAATTGTATTGTATGAATATATATATATATATATATATATATATATATAATATATATATTATATATATATATATATATATATACGCACATCCATAAATACATACATACATACATGCATATATATGTGTATATATATATATATATATATATATACATACGTATATACATACACATATTTATGTGTATATATATAGAGATATTTTTTCCCCCACCGTTCTCCCTACATTAAGAGGTCGGTTGCCTGATGTGCCTTCTCCAATGCCTACGATCAAAAGCATCCTCTTCCACCAAACCTCTTATCTCCATATCATCCTTCACCTTATCCTTCCATCTAATTCCCAAGCCCTCTTCCCGCCCTCCTCACCATCCATATTTAACACGTGCCCACATTCTCTATGGATTAAGTCTGTCAATGGAAAGAGAAGATGACAGAATTACCCCCCCTCCCCCCAGTCCTGGCCTAGCGTGATGCTAAGAATCTCCCTGTTTATAGATACTAAAGAAAAATTGAAAATTGGTAAATGGAATTTTAGAACCATGCATCAGATTTTGAAGTTACATCAAGTCGAGAATGAATTTATAAAATATTGTTTGGATATCTTGGCTCTAAGTGAAACACGTTGTAAGGGATTGGTATGGATACCTTAGACCAAGGGAAATATATATATATATATATATATATATATATATATGTATATGTGTGTGTGTGTGTGTATATGTATATGTATATGCATGTGTATATATATATATATATATATATATATATATATTCAGGAAGAACAGAGGCAGTTGGGAGAGAAGGGTTAGGAATGATGAGGCCACCTAAAGCAGAAAAGGCATTAACCGAGAGCGGAGCTGTAAATAGTAGATTGTTACCTGCAAAGTTTAAATCCAAGCAGTGCATTATGAGTAGTTTACTATGCACCAACAAATGATTCCCTTGAAGAAAGGAAAGATGAATACTATGAAGAACTGCAGAGTGTAATAGATGAGATACCAGAGAGATATATATTAAAATTGTGATTGGTAACTTCAATACTAAAGTTGGAAGGAATAATCAAGGTTTTGAGAATGTGATGGGCCTTGGCAAAGTGGCAAATGAAAATGGAGCCCATTTAATAAGTTTCTGTTCAACAAAAAAATCTTGTTATTTGATGTACTCTTCCAGAACAAGGCCATCCTTGAAATCTCGAACCCCACTCCTTGAAAGAAAACTTCGTAAACGACTGCCTTGTGAAAAAATTGTACCTTCATTCGAACCCATCAAGAGAATCAAGTTCAAAACAATGTCGTCCAGAGCTGTTTCACAAAGGATTGTAACAACAAAGAAGGAAATTCGATACAAGTCAACAAGTGGGTTCATTTTCAAAGTATTTATCAAAACACAGCAACAAGAAAGACATATTAGCATTAATGAGTTTATGTCCTATCCCTGTTTCCACCTCCATATTCCATAGCAACAGTTGATGGAAAATTTATAAAAAACAATCAAAGCTGAAGGAATAAATTAAACGATCCAAAATATTGAAAATGGAAAGCTCCCTCCATCAAATTGATGTGCTTTAATTTAGGATGGGAATTCCTTCTTTTATATGAAAGAGGTACCCTTACAATGCAAACTTTATCAGAACGCTTTATCCAGATTTTACCTACTGCGGCTAAGACAACATTTAGCACAGGCACATTTGTTGACAAACTCATCTCCCCCAAATCGGCTGAGCGAGACCGAAGAGACGGTGGTGGTAGGTTCATAATTTATGGATTGAATATTCACCGTCCCCTAGACTGGAAAACATTTCTCACAAATAATGGCAAGAAATCTTTCATCAGTCTACTACATCGCCACTGGGGCTCTGATTATATTGACCAAAAGTATCATTATAAAACCTACAATCTTCACTGATGGAGGTCAAGCCTATAAACTGACAGTAGCTGAGGGAAAGGCTTCCAAACAGAAATTGCCTGAAGCATTTTCCAGCCATGAAGAAACTAATGTCAGGCTTATCATTTATATCGATTACATTCAGACCAAACTACCACACATGAAGACGGTGAGAGTTACGGCAAAGGACAATATTTTTTTTCATTCTTCTCTATTATGCTAAATCTTTCACAGTCTCCATCCTCCTAAATATGGGAGACCGACTCATCAACATTAGCTAGTTAGCAGAAAATTATTCTCAAGACCACATCACACCCCCTCTGTCTCTTCATGCCTTCACTGGTGCAGAATGTACTTAAACATTCAAAGGCAGTGGAAAGATACGATCAATCAAACTCTTGAGCAAATATTTGCTGAAGTAGAAAAGCAATGGGTGACGTTAATGTTATGAGATGAATTGAAGAATTCAAATGTTATTTGTATGGTTTTGGTTACAGAATAAAGAAAGTTAATGAAGCCTGAGAAATGAAGGCCAAGAAACTCAGTGGATTAACCGTAGTTACGAGTATACGGCCAGCAGTCACTTTTGATCTTTGCAAAGTTTCCCCCGATGCAAAAGAGTTCTTGTGCAGCAACATGTGAAGAGAGTTAATTACCAAGTGTGCATCTGGAGTAGAGCTCATGAATAATATCCGGAATTACCATTTTCTCAGGTGTTTGGTTGTCACGTAAATTATGACAGAAATAAACTTGAACGTGTTTAAGAGAAACATCATCTTCAAAGATCTCATTAGTGTATTAGGAGATGAGGAAGCAGACGAAGCAAAGTTTGGTGATTTAAATATAAGTGATGATCATGGTAATTGTGAATTTGATGATGACGAGGATGAAGATGATGAATCAGACAGTGATCAATCATGTGTTATTAACACGAATTTTTTTTTATTAAAAAATCTACATTTCTTAGTTTACAAACGAAAATATTTTTTTGAAGATAAAATCAGCCATTCACTTATGCTAACATAGTATAATTTAACTTAGTATGGCTCAATTTAGCTGAAATGAGTACATTTGATACAAGCAGTATGCAAGTAGGCAGTCATGATTAGTGGACTGTGGACATTTTTTAGTTAATATTTTCTCTAGTTTGTGAAAACATGTGCGTTATTTACCACCGTGTGTTCTGTATGTTACCTACACCTGCGAATATAGACTAAAAAGAAAGCTTATATGATATGGAAGATTTTGTATGGAGCATTGAGCCATAGTTTCGTTATTCTTTTCCTGAGAAGACTTCGTTTCAAAAAAAAAAAAAAAAAAAAAATTTTTTTTCGATTTGTCTGTGTACATTCTGTATTACTTTCAAAATATACATTATACTATTATATTTGCTTTTCACATGTTTCTTGATATATTACAATAGTCCCTGCAAAATTTCACGAAAGTCTGAATATTTTGGACAGCCCATATAATGCTTAATGTAGATTTATGTGAGGCGGAGTTGAGCGTATTGTGAAACGGGGGTTTTTAGCCCCTTATATGAGAACAGCCCTGAGTTGAGGGTGATCGGTATGTTCTTGACATAGCCCAAGACATAGATTATCAGGAAATGCGAGTTTAAAAAAAAAAAAGAAAAAAGTTAGCAGAAAACATCCTGAAGGGTTGTCCTGGCACCCGGCCTAGTGGTGTTATAAAAAAAGACGCGTAAGTGTCCATAAAGCGTAAATTAAGTGATTCATTTTGTGATAGTGAGTGCCGTTCAAGAGAGGGAACTCTGGAAATTTTACCAGAAGTTCTCATGGAGGAAAATTCTCCCATCCAAGCAGTAACCATCTCTTCCTCTTCTCTTGTCTCCCTCATGTCCCACACGCCAGCCACGATTCTCCTCCAAGATAAATTGTTGGTTAATATGTCAATATTTCTTTGTTTTATTGTGAATTATTTTGTATTAATTTCTGATGTTGGCGGGTGGCTATAATTTCCTCTACACATAACATTCCAAATCTTTAAAAAATGTTTGCGTGTGTGCGCGTGCGAGTGTGTGTGCGTGTGTGTATGTGTGTTTTGTATTTATGGACGGGTGGAATGCATCCAGTGAGTTTCCTTTATTACTAATGGAAAAAATCAGCTTTGGTTTGTCATCATTTTGGATTACAAGCTTACTCCTCGAACGGATTAAACTCGAATACCGAAGTACTACTAAGATATTGCTGTGAAAAAGATTGCGTGAAAATATTTGGTTATCTAAGGTGTGTATTGAAGGCTTCCTTTACAATATTGGTGCTTATGATATGGGCATCAAAATTGTTCATTACAAAAATTTTGATTGTCTATAACTGTCTTGATATTAAGATGTGGGGTTTACTGCTTTATTCCATCAACATTAGATGCTTTCATCTTGTTCATTCTCTATTTTGACATTTTTTCATTTCATCATCATCATTATTTCATGCGCCTATTGACGCAAAGGGCCTCGGTCAGATTTTCCCCATTCGTCTCTATCTTGAGCTTTTAATTCAATACTTCTCCACTCATCATCTCCCACTTCACGCTTCATAGTTCTCAGCCATGTAGGCCTGGGTCTTCCAACTCTTCTAGTGCCTTGTGGAGCCCAGGTAAACGTTTATAACATCATTGTCATCATCATCTCCTCATACGCCTAATGACGCAAAGGGCCTCGGTCAGATTTCCCCAGTCGTCTCTATTTTGAACTTTTAATTCAATACTTCTCCACTCATCATATCCCACTTCACGCTTCATAGTTGTCAGCCATATAGGTCTGGGTCTTCCAACTCTTCTAGTGCAAACGCATAAATCTTTCGCTTTTTTTCATTTACTTAGATAAATTTCTAATGCAAATCTTCCATTAAGAAGTAAACGACGTTGAGTAACTAAAGAGAGATTTTGAAGATTTTAGCAACTGATCGGAAAGGAGTAATTTCATGTTTTTACCTGTACGTAAAAGTCACTTTCTTGGATTAACTCCTGTCCATATTTTAACCCTATAATTTCCTTATTCGGATCCGTTCCTACACGAAATAGTCTATTAACAACAATCATATAAACTGTTCCTTCGGATATGAATTTCCGAATACACCGTCGCCCTATTTCCTTTAGAAGTTCTTTCCCCTTCACTGGAGGAAGGGATAGAGTCGAGGAGAGGAGTACGTGAGACAAAATTCTATTCGGATAGTAGGGAAAGGGACGAGATTAATGACATCGCAGGTTCCTTGAAGGCAGATATTGCGCGTTGCACGATTCATTTGAATTTCGCCCCCTTCTCGTCCGTCCCAATTATATCTCTGTTATTGATACTGCGGACAGCAGTTTGTCCGTCTTAATCATCTGGTACGCGCCTGCCATTCTCTCTCTCTCTCTCTCTCTCTCTCTCTCTCTCTCTCTCTCTCTCTCTCTCTTTTGTTTTATTGGGGTTGAAATTTTATCCTCGCCGACTTGGACATGTTCTGAACAATAGGGCGCTACTAGATTACGAGATGTCTGTCTGTCTGTCTTTATTCTTCCTAATTGGTATAAGGGTTATCCACCTCCTTATTCCCCCCCCCCCCCCCCTCTCTCTCTCTCTCTCTCTCTCTCTCTCATATAATTTCACATGCGATGCTTTCTCTCATAGAATCTCTCTCTCTCTCTCTCTCTCTCTCTCTCTCTCTCTCTCTCTCTCTCTCTCTGATAGAATTTCACATGCTCTCTCTCTCTCTCTCTCTCTCTCTCTCTGATAGAATTTCACATGCGCTCTCTCTCTCTCTCTCTCTCTCTCTCTCACTCTCTCTCTCTCTCTCTCTCTCTCTCTCTCTCTCTCTCTCTCTGGGAGAATTTCATATGCGATGCTTTCTCTTTGCCTTTGTTTTGACCCTCTCCGTTAGTGAATACTAACGGGGAATAAAAATCTTGCAATCTCATCAGGAAGTTTTCTTTGATTATAATGAAAGCGATTACCTGTTCGCCTCTTTCAAGTTTTAATGGTACCGAGATCTTTTTTCCCCTCTCGAGTCCTTTTTTTTCTTATCTTCAACCGTCGTATAAGATTTCTCTTCATTAAATTCTCCTCTTGCTTTTCTTTGTCTGGTTCGTCTTTTAAAGTATCAGATTTCCTTTACATATCAGTATTTCTTTGGTAATACTGTAAATCAAGTTTTCCTTTTCGCAATATTGTGATTTTTCTGTTTATCCCTCGATCTATGACTGTTGAGATGTAAGGAATGAAATAAGTCTGAAGATTGGAAGGGTGCCAGAGTTTAATATAGCTCTGAAGTATGTACTTGTTATGGTTGACGAGGATGTGTAAGGTATTCTTGATCACGGGAAAGTTGCAAAAAAGAGAGTTTGAAATGAATAGCAGTTTTTTTTGTTTGTTTGCATGAGTGAAGCAAAGCATTACTTAAACTGTGAAGGTGTGTGTTAAGAGTTTTATTAAGATAGATAACAGAAATATAGATAAAATGTAGGATTATAGAATAACGTGTGATGTTCCAACGTTTATGGTTCTTGTGG